>NC_066536.1:175000-212500 GCF_024679095.1 Eriocheir sinensis
CCGGAAAGAGCTCGCTTTTGAGGTTGAAGGACCGACCTATGAGTACGGCTGGAACCACACACATCACACACCACATCATACCACCATCACCTTTGTGTAAAGGGAGGCAGCAACCGCTCCTGCCAGCGTAAAACCTTTAGTGAACGTGACTCGAACCTCAGCCTCTCATGTAACAGTTATATATATAGGTGGTCTCCACTGAGCAATTGCGCCTTCGGGGTGCAGTGGTTTAACGTAACTAGCTTACTCCCGAAAAATATGGGTTTTACACACCACAGACTCAAGGGGCTAATGCGACGAATATGAACACCGCAGCCACGCGCAGCTACAGCGTAAGCACCCAACTTTACCTTACCTTTTGCATTACTGAGTTATGAAGGTGTGTGTGTGTGTGTGTGTGTGAGAGAGAGAGAGAGAGAGAGAGAGAGAGAGAGAGAGAGAGAGAGAGAGAGAGAGAGAGAGAGAGAGAGAGAGAAACAGCCTCCTGAGCCTTGCGTTGTACTCGTGATGGGCCCTCCTGCCTCCTCGCCCTCAGGTTACCCAACACCAGGCCGGGGCGCTGGTGCCGTGCCACCTTGAGGGGCACCCAGGAGCCAGCCCGCCTTGGCTCAGGTGACACTAATAAAAGGAGCGACACCAGTGTGTACTTTCCTTATCAATTCGTTATACGAAGAGGATGATTGTTGTGAATCAGGAATTTAATTTATCTTAATGAAGTGTAAACAGGCGGTGGCGTCATGCCGCCAGGGAGGGAACGATCTGGGCGGGGCTAGCGTCGCCCCGCCCCTTCATGCCGTTATTGGTCCCCTACCGGCATTGTGGGCGGGACTCTAGTGTAGCCACGTGCAGGGCCAGGCACAGCTGAAGCAAGCATGTGTTATCCTGGGGCAGGTGACGTGTCTTGTTTCCTCATACATGACCTTTCGAGGCTTTAATTACACTCTCAGGAGACGCACTTAACAATGCCGAGTTACTTCCTTCAGGACTGGAGCACGCCAAAGTTCCGGGTGGCATGGTACGCGTAACATTCGCCTGGAGGTGGAGGTCCCGTTATCCAATCACAGCGGGCACGTGGCGGGCCGCGGCGTGCGCCGGGTGTTAGACGGACATCCAGGACAGGCGACCCGCCTCCCTCCGCTGCTACGCGTTACGGAGAAACGGTATTGCACTGTTGGCGGGATGGGTGTGTCCTTCTTGGCCGGATAAGGGCGGTGCTGTTTGAGGGGCGGAGGCCAGCGGGCGCCAGCACCAACATCGCCCTGGAGTTCCTGGCAATAGTGAGTCACTGTGTCATGGCCCCGAGCAGTCTCGTCCCGCATCCCGCCGCTGTCCCACGTGCCTCAGTCCCCTACGACAGCCTCTCCTCTCCCGCCCCTACAGTAGCCACGAGTTTGTGACCTCCATGCCAGGTGCCTTCCAGAAGCAACTCAGTCTGTGCCTTCCCCGCCCGTGCCTTGTCGTCGTCAGCTCTGCCTCAGTGACACCCCTCCAACCACGAACCTACCCACACTCAAAAGGTTACTTTATCGTGCAAGTGATGACCACCAGCACCCGGCAGGAAGAGGAGACCCTTTGATCTACTTCTCCCTGCTGCTGTTGGTGGCGTGCCGCTTCCTGCTCCTTCATCACGTCCTCACAAGAGCAGCGCACCCTCAGCCAGGCAGCGCCCATGACCACGATGTCCCGCTCCTTCCTGGTGGACTCCCTTATCTCTCCGCGAGTGACGGAGACCACCAGCGGGCGGGCACCCAGAGGCTACAGTCCCCCCTCCAACACTCACATGCCTCCTCTGCTGCCCCTCCATCAGCCGTGCCCGCCCGGCAAGCACAGCGACGTGCTTTCCCTGTACACGTGCCGGGCCTGCGTGCCCATTCCGCCTGCCCTCAAACAGGCAATGGCGCCCTCCCTCTCCTCCTTCCCGCCCGCCTTCACCTCGGGCCTGGCCCACACCCCCGTCAGCCTCCCCCAGGCCCCGGTGCTGCGCCCCGTCCCCGTCTCCCTGCCCATGCCGCCCATCTACTCGCCTCTCTACGCTCCCGTCACGCCCACACGCCCACACCTCGCCGCAACGCCCGTCTCCCAAGAGAAGAAGTCGCCAAGCCAAGGTGAGTCTCGGCGTGCGCTCCAGTGTGTGCCCATGATCCTTGCTTCCTCCTGGACGACGAAATGGGGACAGAAAGAAGTACACACACACACACACACACACACACACACACACACACACACACACACACACACACACACATTGTTATTTATTATTATTATTATTATTATTATTATTATTATTATTATTATTATTATTATTATTATCTCCTAATATTACTGTTGTTGTTATTATTATTATTATTATGTCTTAGATTCTCTACTCTGATCCAAGTACAAACGACCACGATTAGACTGGAACGCTGTGGTCGCTGATCCCGCTGAGGCCTGCATGAGTGTAGCGAGACTCGGCTGCTATATATATCATTATCATTATCATAAGCATCAACCTTCATCACCATATCACTATCATTACCATTATCATTAGTATCATCATGTCGTTTATCTTTTCTTCTTCAAAACACTCATAGCAACACTCGTGCGCTAACCGCTCGGCCGCCGCCAGCAACACTACGGACTAAATTTTCCTCACTTTTTTTCAGTCATCAATCAGCTGCCACTCCATCTCATGTGTTTCTTTCCGTTTTCTCTCTTCCGTCTTTTCATCCATTGCTTTCCATCAATTCCCTAGAATTATATCCATCCTCCCTTTTCTCTTCCCATCTCCATGGGACACAGACACCGTACAGATCTCCAAAACTAATTAAATGACTTGAGCGATAACGCCATAGTAAGCAGTAAAATTTTAATTGTTTAATAAAAAGAAATATATTCCTTATGTCATCCATCAGAATTCAAAAGGGAAGAACACAAATGTCGTAATTAGTTAAATTTTCAAAGTCGTGAAATACTCATCTTTGAATTGCCTTACTTTTATCTATCTTCTTTTGGGAAGGCCGCGACCTCCCACAACGAAGTGAACGCGCGACTATGATTAACACTGGCTTCCCCCGCTACAAGCTGACGATTTTCCATCCATCGCCGAATGGCCTAAGATCACCCACATGCTTCCTGTCTACTTACCTTCACTAACCTTATCAGTCAAGGGGAGCACAAGGGCGGGGGAGGGGTAGGACGTGCAAAGCAGCAGGATGAAAATCTGTTGTCTCACGTCTCTCACATTTCATGGCCTGCACTGCTGTCTTGGCCCGTCCCGAGTTGTTTCTCTCTGCTCTTACACGATTTTTACTCAACAAATCTACATATTACAGCAGCATTCCACCGACCATGTTTCAAGCCTTTTATACATGATTTTCATTTTACGCTCCCTACCTCATCAATCCTGCCTCATCGTCAACCTATTATTAATTTATCATACCTCATATTCCTCGCCCGCCAACATCATGAAACTCCAGCTTCATCCACTAACAGTATATTTTTCTACTTCACTTCACACTTCGTTCTCAGTCTACCCAAGACTTTGACCTCATATAATCTCACTCCAGGCAATCCTCACACCAGGTTTCCCCTTCCAGTATTACACCAATACAAAACCTTTCCTTCACCTTCCACCCCACACATTAATCCACACAAACCTATAACCTTAGCCACTCTCATTCCAGTCTAAGCTCACACCTACTATACCCTCCATATTCAACTCTAATAGGCCGCTTCAGCCTCCCTTGTTGGTTCCTGGCGTGCCGTTCCGCCACCCGTCCCCACCACAGCCTCAAGCAAACCCGCTCCGCCAACCCACCGCCGCACTGTTCTTATGCAGACGCGAAACGCTCAACATGTACGACAGATCATAATTTCTAATCACCTCATTGAACTCCATTTCCTCCTTTTCTTACTTCTCTTGTACCACCTCCTCCTCCTCCTCCTCCTCCTCCTCCTCCTCTTCAATAGTCACAGGCCCTTTATTTCTCTCTCTCTCTCTCTCTCTCTCTCTCTCTCTCTCTCTCTCTCTCTCTCTCTCTCTCCACACACACACACACACACACACACACACACACACACACACACACACACACACACACACACACACACACACACACACACACACACACACACACACACACACACACACACACACACACACACACACACATACAAGTATTATC
The DNA here is from genome assembly GCF_024679095.1 of Eriocheir sinensis. Classification (NCBI taxonomy): domain Eukaryota; kingdom Metazoa; phylum Arthropoda; class Malacostraca; order Decapoda; family Varunidae; genus Eriocheir; species Eriocheir sinensis. Next base: position 179,167 of record NC_066536.1, read on the forward strand.
GAACAAAAGTCTGTCTAGGGAAAATACTGAAAGCCCCAGAATAAATAAAACTACAGATACACGTAGAGATAGGCAGACAGACAGACCATTAGATGAGACAGATCACCACCGGAAGCGATGAAAAATATCCCTCCCACAACAAAACAAAGGCGAGGGATAATAAGACGAAAAACCACACTTCGTACTACTACTTATCTCTCCCTCTCACGTTATTTTCTCCTTTCTTCCTTTCTTTATTTTGTTGTTTGTCTCTCATTTGTTATATATATATTTTTTTAATTTTCTTTTATTTATCTCTTTTTCTTTCTCTCTCTCACTCTGTGTGTGCTAATGAGGCTGTCCCACCTGTCTAGCGTTGCCCCCCTCATCAGAACCTGTTCCCGCCACCTGATAATTCCCTCCTCCACCTTCGCCTCCTCCTCCGCCTCCTTGCCCTCCTCCTCCTCGACCTCGTCCTCGTCCTCGTCATCTTCATCGTCCTTCTCCTCCTCCTTTTCTTCCTCTTCCTTGCCCTCCTCTTCCTGCTGAAGAAAGTACAGCGACGCGCTACGAAGATGCTATATCATTGAGGACTCAACTTTATAAAGAACGACTCAAGCGACTCAATTTCTTGACGCTGGATTGCGTTGGATACATTACTGTTGCGGGTGGGTCTTAATCCAGGGCTTCAAATACTTGAACAATTTCAGTAATGCCGACCACTCCAAACTTTGGGGGCACCAAACTGACCCGAGAACAAGAAACAACGGTCAAACTATTTAAACGAAGCGATTTGGTGCAGGCATCATCAGTAGTTATTTCTCGAACAGAGTCATCCTGGAGCAGCTTTACTGCAGAAGCAATTAGTGTGGAAACGATCCTTAAAGAATCGCACTGATCGTCGCTCTGTTGCGTCAGGGGTGAACTGAACGTATTCACGCGTAGGTACAAAAGTGTTTTAATCTTTTCCTGAGATCACTCAAGTACATCGCAGGCACCCTCGCAACGAACCATATTTCCATGTTTCCTTTTTCTCCTCCTCCTCCTCCTAGTCCTCCTCTTCCTCCTCCTCCTCCTCCACGAGCTTAAACAATGGCGTAAATCCACCATGGATTACTATCCAAGTAATAAGGGCAATAAATTTAAAAACGAAAAGAAAATATAACTTGTTGAAGGAAAACAGCACTTATGAAGCACGTAAACATTACCACCACAGCCTCAGAGCTTGCAGAACCCTCATCCGCCAAAGCGAGCGAGACTATGAGAAGCAAACAGCACGCGAATCCAAGTCTAATCCGAAAAAGTTCTTCACTTATGTGAGATCAAAAAAGAAGTCGAAGAGCAACATCGGTCCCCTAAAAGATGAAAGCGGCGCCCTAACGCAAGACAGCAGACACATGGTCGGTCGAAATCATGAACAAGAACTTCGCGTCTGTGCTTTAATCCTTCCCGCAAGCCACTCCTGTGGCTGACGGATTGATTAAATCGCTGAAAGCAGGCAGCCTCGCAATGAGCCAATGGGCTATCTGCTACCTGCTCGTCCATGTTTCCGTGTTTCCTCCTCCTCCTTCTCCTCCTCCTCCTCCTCGCTTGTCTTGCAATATTTCTATTTATCTTTTAGTTTCTCATCTCGACTTCATGTTCTCTCACTTCCAAGCCTTCATTCTTTGTCGTCACTTAATTCTTTCCGCTTTATAAAAGCGTTCATCATTTTCCTCATGAATCCGGAAAATATCTTGTGCCTCGTAAAGAGTTATATATAGTCAGGCAAAGGTATTCGTCGTGTAGACTATGCCGCCAACAGCTTGCGTCTGCAGGTCATCAAGAAAAACAACAAACATGTTGCGACAGGTCCAGGTGCTTATGTCATTATTATTGCTTTCTATAACTCAGAGGCGTTACATTTCCCGGCCATGACTGGGAGCTCATTCTGGGGTAAAAAAAACACATGGCTGTTATGTGTATCTGTCCCTTATTTTTCTAACAATTCTTTCCTCATACAAAATTCGATCCCTCATGAGTATCTTATAAATTGTTACAACATGCAAGAACAACTGCAAAAATGTTTCATTACGTACCTCTGTTAAGAAAGAAAAATGCTAAATATATTTCCTCCGGTAGATATACTGTCCAATTAACATTATCATCCAATGGAAGCCTCAAGATTTACAGCATCCTCTGTAATTTTGGCAAATCAAAATTTCTCCTTGGGTGTTAAACAAGTTCTGGCCACAATCCTGTTTTAAATACGGTTTTCCGCATGTATTTCTGAAGTAAAGTTTCCCTGCATGTATTGATCTTGACTTACTATTCAAAGAGCTTGCAGTTTAATTTCGTTGGCCGTTAGATTTATCTGGTCATTAACTGTTATTCAGTGTTGTGTTTTTGCCATAAACCTGAATGTGTCGCCCGCTGCCATGCAATCACAGTAACGAGAACGGCAAAGCGACCACATGGATAAGACAAGAAGGCGGCATCGACACCTTTGGATGTATGCTGATTATTGTCTTTCAGTGTCTTCGTCTGTATCCTTTTGAGATGAAGTATAGCGCTTCCGGGCTTGTCTTTCGTCCTGGGCTTGTTTCTTGGACTGTTAATGAATTAGTAAATAAGAATAATAAGTAAACCCCAGCTCGCCACTTCACTAGATTCTTCTCCCTTCAACAGGAGTGACGCGGCCCCGCTCCCCGTCCCCCAGTGAGGACGTGCCCTCATGCAAGAGAATCCGCACTGCCTTCACCTCGACTCAGCTGTTAGAGTTGGAGCGAGAATTTGCCTCCAATATGTACCTGAGCAGACTCCGCAGGATAGAGATCGCCACCTACCTCAACCTATCCGAGAAACAGGTGTGTGTGTGTGTGTGTGTGTGTGTTATATTTATTCTAATACTTAGGAGGAGGCGGCGTCTTGTCATGTTCATAGTTGTCCCTATCATCATAAGCTGTATTTTAGGGAGAAAGAGATAATAAATAGTCAAGTAATAGGCTTGTATTTGCCAGTTCAGATAGAAGCATATAAATTTTTACACGTATACGTTCTGATTAATGCACAGGCCCGATTCTTCCTGAATAATACATGTGTAGCTTATTCCATGGCCATCATTGAGTAACAGCGATTACACTGTGCCACAGCTCTTTCTGCACCAACGCCCAGCGCGCCAGCACCTAGTTTTGCCCAAGTCAGTGGCTCTCACCCTCTGACAAGGATTAACGCCGCTGCTCAACCCAGCAGCCTGCCCCCCACTCCAATCTTTCCCTTCATGTCAATAATGACCGCCCTACTGACCCACCTGTAATAGCCATCGCTTTCCCCCCTCAGGTAAAGATATGGTTCCAAAATCGGCGAGTCAAGTACAAAAAGGAAGAGGGCGGCCAAACGCGTGACAAGTGTTCGTGCCTCAGGACCTGCACGTCGTCGAGGCCGCGTGAGAAAGATCACACGACCCCGCAAGGATGTGACAGCCAGAGCCACGACCAAGACCCCGAGGAGACGCCCCCGCGACCCCGCCATAATACAGCCGTCGGGGATGATCGCATCAAGACTGACAGTGCCAGCTGCGACGATAATGAGGAAGACCACCACCACCACCATCACCATCTCCACCATCACCATATGGGACACACCATGCTGCACGACGACCTCCGTCGGCGAGAAGACGTCCACTCACACAATGCGGTCACTAGTACGGAGGGACACCCGCCCGTGGGCCAGTATACCTCCGATGCGGAGTCTGAATGCGACCGAGACAGTAATGAAAACATCGACGTGGTGGTGTGAGTCGCCGTCGCCTCCCAAGACAGGTGGAAGCCGCACAAATACCGTCACCAACAAGGAAATTAAAAACTGTTGTGTTTGCAACTCTTTGCTTCTTCGAAGCGAGCATGGATTTACAAGGCGGACTGAAAAGTGTTAATGCCGTAAATGAACACCGTGCCCACACTTCAAACCGGCGTGGTATGCGGTGCGTCTGTGTCGCCGTCCTCGTGAATGGTTCAGATATTTATTACAATATTCGGTGGCGGTGGCGTCCTGTTGTGCTCGCAGTTGTCACCATCATCACCAGCTGTACTTTACACACACACACAGAGAGAGAGAGAGAGAGAGAGAGAGAGAGAGAGAGAGAGAGAGAGAGAGAGAGAGAGAGAGAGAGAGAGAGAGAGAGAGAGAGAGAGAGAGAGAGAGAGAGAGAGAGAGAGAGAGAGAGAGAGAGAGAGAGAGAGAGAGAGAGAGAGAGAGAGAGAGAGAGAGAGAGAGAGAGAGAGAGAGAGAGAGAGAGAGAGAGAGAGAGAGTATACATAACTATTTCTTTTCAGCCACACACGTCGTTTATCATTTTGGTGACTTAAGCCAAACATTCCGCGTCTGCACCTTCCCTTCACGGGGGCCGCAGCAGCGTATCCGTCTTGGATGATGTCTCAATTACAGGGACGGTCGAAGAATACCGTCAGTGCCTGCCTCGTGCATCCGACGCCCCGAGTGCCACTCACCACAGTCGCTCATGTGTAACTCTGCCGCTACTGTGAAATAAGTGCCTGCATGATCCGCCTTTGTGCCACATCCTAGAGTTGTAAGAGGCGTTCAGACTGTTTAACTGATTGATCCAGGTGTTGTAACACAGTGAACCTGTCGCCTGTGACAAGCTGGAGTATCGTCTCTTCCCCCTTGGAGTCCGCGCGGTTGTCGTGTTTCAGTGGTGTTCAGATGCGTGTGTCGTGCTGCTGCTGTTATCCAGGAATTAGGTGATGAACTTTTTTCTCGGTCGATGATATATTACTCTTACTGGGCATGCCATGTGCAGTGCCTTACTTAATTTCCACAAGAGGTGGGGAACTTTTGGGCACCATGTCCTAAGTTAACGTCCTTGTAACCAGACAGCCGCGTAGGGAGAGAGAGAGAGAGAGAGAGAGAGAGAGAGAGAGAGAGAGAGAGAGAGAGAGAGAGAGAGAGAAAAGAGAGAGGGAGCGGGAGCCATGTTATGACTCCATCGGGAGGATAATCATCGCCGGCTGCCGCTAGGGGGCCCCCAGCCTCCGGCCACCTCGCCTAATCCCTCACACATTGATTGAATCCCTTTTAGCGCAGCTCCGCCATTGTGCCCACCCTTTTTTGTGTGTGCATGTGTGTGTGTGATACGGAGATATTTTTCTGCGAGTATTTTGCCGCCACATTGTGCTCTAGTCACACCGTTGTTTACAATTGTCACGTAAAGTACCGTAAATTAGGATTACTTATGACTCGCCTCCCGTCCCTCACCTTCCCCTCGGGATAGGAGGGAGGATTGGGGAGGGCATGTGACCTGCTGATAAATAAATAAAAGACGAACAGTGAAGTTTTGTTGTATATGATGCCCGACGGAGGAGCGGCGGGGGATGAAGGACCACGGAGGAGACAGGGAGGCTGGCGGATCACCTCCTGACTCCCTTCTTCTGCCTCACTCCATTCCTGAAAGTCCGCCAGGAATATGGTGGTGTCCTCCACGTGTGATTGTATACTTAATTCCTTACTCCATAAAAAAAAATATATATATATATATATATATATATATATATATATATATATATATATATATATATATATATATATACATATATATATTTATATGTATATATATATATATCTATATCTATATCTATATATCTATATATATATCTATCTATCTATATCTATCTATCTATCTATCTATCTATCTATCTATCTATCTATCTATCTATCTATCTATCTATCTCTCTATATATCTATCTATCTATCTCTCTATATATATATATATATATATATATATATATATCTCTATATATATATATATATATATATATATATATATATATATATATATATATATGGGAGTGCAGATCATCATACTTTTTTTAGTTATGTAATTTATACATTCATCCTTATTTAAGCATGTATTCGTTTATTTATTTATTTTTTTTACTTTACTGTTAATGGATATACATATACTTATTAATTAATCTTATTCTTTACTCACCTCCTTCCCTCCACCACACCAGACTCGCCCCGCGGCATCTCCCCCCCTAACCCCTAGGCACGGGGCAGCTGCAGGTGGCAGCGGTAAGTTTCCACGTGGGCTACACTTACGCTCACAATGTTCTTCCGTATATAATCAACTTTTTCATCTTTTCCTGAGCGACAACTGTAGCAATCCCCAAGGCCTTAGAAAATTATGGGTGCAGGGACATAATGCAGGATGCAGGGTACGATAAAGAACATAATAATGTGTGCAGGGTACGATACGTTACATAATACTGGGTGCAGGGTACGATACGGAACATAATATTGGCTGCAGGGTACGATACGGGACATAATACTGGCTGCAGGGTACGATACGGGACATAATACTGGGTGCAGGGTACGATACGGAACATAATATTGGCTGCAGGGTACGATACGGGACATAATACTGGGTGCAGGGTACGATACGGGACATAATACTGGGTGCAGGGTACGATACGGGACATAATACTGGCTGCAGGGTACGATACGGGACATAATGCCATATGGGGGACTCTATCTAGTTTTGCTTTATTAGTGTGTATATATCACGAGAGAGGACATTGTTATGACCTTCCATGCCCACAATATTATCATATGGTGAATATTGCCAACATACTTCGAGTAGGTTGGTGTAGCTTCGAAGCGGCTATTGTACCTGTGCCCACGACGATTACTATGATAATATGCAAAATATTAAGCGACACTATTTTTATTTCAAGCATCATGTTTCAATATAGCGTGCGTGCAGGTCTCACGACACAGACGGGCATGGTCGGTGCACATACAGACTGCTCGCGCCCTTGTCCGTAGGTGGAAAACAACACAGCTTCATAGCTCCTAGAATCAGTAACCCTCCTCATGGAATACATAGAAGTCATCTCCCTGCATCCCAAAGACAGCACAGCTGTTTTACTCACTCTCAAGAATGTATATTTTCTTTGGAACCTCTAACGTTGCGGGGAACCGTAAAATTATCAATACTGTACACTCGAGAGGAAAATTGTGTCGGTGTAATGCGAAATCAGATTTATTTTTTTCAAGTGATGCACACGAAAAAATAAAGTATAAAGCTCCGTATCAGACTACATGCCAGCGCAAAACTCGTTTTCCTCCCCGAACACAGGTTTAATTGGTCCTAGCCTCTCCCACACCCAGCTCCACCCCACCCTAGACTATCTTCTAATTGTGTGTCCGTCCATCAGCTTTGTACCACACAGTTCTGCAACATCCCACTTTGTATCCCAGTTGTTGCACCTGCCCTCTTCGGCTAGATCCCTCTCCCTTCCCCCTCCCAGCCGTTTATCTCCCGCCATTCACCCTCCCACAGCCTTGCCGCAAGTGAAACCTGACTTGTACCATGGTGAATTCCGAACGCCTCCCTAAGGGTTTCTTTGCCGAAGGGAAGATACGAAACAATAATAGAGAAAAAGAGAGATTTTCTAGTTACTCTAATAAAAATGTGTGTACCAGCAAACATCCTTTTATTGTCTGAAAACGCAATACCTGTAAAATGCTAATGATAAGAACTTTTGATTCTAATCAAGTAACAAACGAGGGGTTATGAGAGTAGTCTTTTTCTATAATTGTGAACACTTCCGGAGCAGCTTTGCGAGAAACAAAGCGAGCAACTGAGATCGACAACTGACAAGTGGCCAGTTTTTCCTTGGCGGCGGTGAGGCTTGTGGTCTCGGGGGAGATTTCCTGATATACAAGTCGATAGACGTCATGAGCAGCCAGCGTCCCCTTCCGTTATGAGGTGTTTTCCCTCCCATCTTATATTCTTCCTTATTGTCTATTCACTTCGCCTAAAATTTATCATCTTACATTTAGTTTTCTTATTTTCTCAACCTGCTTTTATTTCCCATGTTTGAGATATTTCCCCCCTTGTTTTTGCTTTTTCTTCCTTTTCATTTTCTCTCCTATTATCTTTCACCTTGGGGAGGCGGTGGCTGAATGGATAGCGTGACGGCCCCGCGTTCGGGAGGACGCGAGTTCAATCCCCGACCGGTGTCACCAAGCTGGGGGTTTTCAGCCGCCGCCGAGTGGCTTAAAACAACCCACATGCTGTCCAGAAGACCACCTATCAACCCGGACTCTAGATTCTAGGATTAAAGATGAGCCAGTGCAAGATGGCGCCACTATAAACACTCGCCTGCGCCAGAACGGGCTGGGCCGACCATCAGGCTCCACAGGGAAGAAGCCTTGGACCGACCATCAGGAATTCAGGACCCACCGGGAAGAAGCCTACCGGCGCAATAGGCCACGACGTAAGAAGGATCTTGCCTTCGCTTCGCATGCTTTATTATTCTCCATTCTTTTCCCTGCACGTTTTCGTTCCGTGATCTGTTTCAGTTTCCTTCCCATGCATCTCCACGCACTGCAATTCATCGCTGTCAGTGACAGGTAAGAACTCATTTTTCGCAAGAATGTTCGATATGTTGTATGCTTTGTGTTCACCGACAGCAGTAACGAAATCTCACATTGTTTAGTTGTCTTATGAAGCAACGTTGTAACCGGTTTCCCGCACGGGTTCCATTTAGATATAATGGTCGCATAATCTTTGAGTAGGTACAACTCTTATTTGTACACCACCCTCCGACGAACTGTCTATAACCCTTGGGAATAACCCTTGGCCGCGCTAACGGGGGAACTGCCTCTGGGAAACGGCCCTTCACTCCAACAACTATTTCTGGGAACAACCCTCCCCGGCCCTCTCCACAAGGACCGCCACCCGCCGTCCACCCGCCCGAGTGGGTATCATAGCGTAATGAGAGGGTTCCCAGGCCTCTCCACGGGGCGCCCCTCTCCTCTCTCCTCACTCCACACCTTTTGTTCCTCTCCATAATGGTCAAACATGTGGACACCGCTCACGGGCGCCGCTCATTATCTGAGGAGTGTCGCCGCCGCTGCCGCCGCGGGTTGGAGTTTTGCTGGATGGCAAGGAGCGGCGGATCGCGGCGGAAGGCGCGACTAATACTAGCGACTAACGAGGTGCTTTGAGTGGGGCTGATACGGATTGCTGGAGGACGAGTCGGAGGTGGGGGGAGGTTGATTGAGAAGTGATGATACGGTGAGGATGAAAGGGACGATGAATCGAGAGAGAGAGAGAGAGAGAGAGAGAGAGAGAGAGAGAGAGAGAGAGAGAGAGAGAGAGAGAGAGAGAGAGAGAGAGAGAGAGAGAGAGAGAGAGAGAGAGAGAGAGAGAGAGAGAGAGATAGAGAGAGAGAGAGAGAGAGAGAGAGAGAGAGAGAGAGAGAGAGAGAGAGAGAGAGAGAGAGAGAGAGAGAGAGAGAGAGAGAGAGAGAGAGAGAGAGAGAGAGAGAGAGAGAGAGAGAGAGAGAGAGAGAGAGAGAGAGAGAGAGAGAGAGAGAGAGAGAGAGAGAGAGAGAGAGAGAGAGAGAGAGAGAGAGAGAGAGAGAGAGAGAGAGAGAGAAGAGCAGACACGCACCCGTAGAGTCGGAGATGGGGGAAGGGTTGATTGAGAAGTAGTGATGATACGATGAGAATGAGACGGCAGCAGTGGTTGTGAGGGTGGTGGTGTGGGAATGGCTGCATGTGGTTTTGACTATGGGAGGTAAAGGAGTGATGATGATACTGAGGGGATGGAGGTGGCCGTGAGGGTGATGGTGATATGGGAATGACTGGTTTTGATTATGGAGAGATGGAGTGGTAATGATACTAAACAGAGATGGAGATGGTTGTGAAGGGGGTGATGTGCTGAGAATGGCTGTGGTTTCAAATATTGAGTGATTTGTGCAAATAGCGCCTGGTGGGGTCTAGGGGAGGGATAAATTTGTAGGGGGAGGAGGAGGATGTTGATGGAGGGGAGATCAGAACATTTAACGAACCTACACCATATAGCTGTATACACGCTCCTATGTCTTTCCTTCTCACCAAGCTATATATTCTACTCATCCACTTCCTCTTCTTGCTTTACCCTTGATTAACCCGTCCGCTGAGATTGGCACGGATTTGGCCTTCACTGGTAGCCTGGTAACATATAGTCCCAGGTCTTTCTCTGCCTCTGTGGTGGATAGAGGAGTGTTTCTCATGTGGTATTAGTGTGCTGGATATCCCCTCTCACAAGGTGCAGGACTTTACATTTTTCTTCATTGCATTGTAACAGCCACTTTTTGCTCCACTCCTGTAGCTTGGTGAGGTCTTCTTGTAGGAAATCCGCAGTCAAGGAGTAAAAGAAAAAAAGGTGGAAGAGGAACGAGGGGTTTGACAGGTTGTAGGGGTGGTACAGGGGTTGTGGGAATGGATGTGGCTTGGAATATGGAGGGAATAAATGCACTGGATGGTTTATTAATGCCACGAGGAGGCGGCGGCCATGTGAATCTGGCTGGGTATTTGGGATTGATTTATTGATCGTAAGAATCTTTATATTTGTGCGTCGAGACATTTAAGAACGTAACCATTATTATTATTTTTATTATCATCATTATTCGGCATACTAATTACACTAACCTCATGCATGCTTATCTTTCTCAGCGTTTATCCTTCCACTTTGTTTTATTTTTTACTCTTTCCTCTCCTTCTTCTCAATACTTTTTGCGTGTTCATCCCCTTTTCTTTTCCCTTTCTCTGCCATTCATACATTCTTTCACCGTCTGTTCTATATCCTCTCCTCTCCTTTCCCTCCCTCCTTGTCTTCCTCCCTCTCACCCTCTTCTCCCGTCTCGTCCTCCTCCCTCCAGCCTCCCTCCCGCTCTTCATCGCCTCACCGTTCCTCTCGCATTATCCCTTCACAATCACACTCAAAGCTTCCTTTCAATTTTCGTTTACCATTTGTTCTTTTATGTGTGTCCTTACGTTCGTCACCCCATTCCCTCTCCTTGTCTGTAATCCTCCCACGATACACTCTCTCTCTCTCTCTCTCTCTCTCTCTCTCTCTCTCTCTCTTTGAGGGCTTCGTGGTGCAGTGGTTAGCACGCTCGGCTCACAACCGAGAGAGTCCGGGTTCGATTCCCGGGCGGAGGGCAAAAAAATGGGCGGCTTTTCCGATACCCTACGCCCCTGTCCACCCAGCAGTGAATGGGTACCAGGTATTAATCGGGGGTTGTGTCCCGTCTCCTGGGAACTCCAATTATACCATCTCCTGAATTATTTAAGGCAATACCACTACGTGTGTGTGTGTGTGTGAGAATGTGAATGCAAGTGTGTGTGTGAGCAATTCACCCACTGCCTGATCACGAGTTGGACTCGCAATCTCCAGCAAGAACACTCCCGACAAGAGCAAGCTCATGGTCGATCTCTGGGTACTGCCAGGACCTTCACACACCACACACCTCATCCCCCTTGCACAAGGGGGACAGTAACCACTCCTCGTTAGTGGAAAAATCCCGGCCTATCTAATTCTCAGCAACCGCTTTCTTTGCACCCTCACGCCCTTGAGTCGCAGCAAAACACTTCTTCAGTTAACCGACCGCCTTCACTGCCATTAGAATCCAGCCACGGCAACACCTTAGAATTGTCTGTCGTGAAATTCCTTGCAGGTAAATACCCCGTTTGAATATACCTTTCTTTCACTCTCTTAACGGCTAGCCGGAGGGAGAGCATAACAGCTATTTCATAAGGGAAGATCCATTATCTTCTCGTGAAGTGAGACGTCTGAGCTGCTGGCCTCTGAGGTGGAGCGGGGTGGGTACCTCGGCTACTGGCGGCGTCCTGGGAGTGAGGGTTGTATGGGCGGACCCGCGGGCCACGTCGGGTTATAATGGCGAGTTTTGTTTTCATTACATAAAGGATCAATTCATTATCGCATAGCGGCCTCCCGTCGCCTCGTGTTATTCTTTTGTTTTTGTTTTTACCGTGACTCCTCCCTCCCCAGCAGTGTAGCCAATAAGGAAAACTTCTTGGAAGAATGTACTCGTTGCCTTTACCCGTACAAAAGGCTGACCTCTCGCATAACCTTTGGCTTGTTTCCACTGAGGTGGGCCATGATGAGGAACATACGGGATGATTTAGACAGCTATCTGTTAAGGCAAGGGGCTGGGGGGCAGTTTGATCCCGCCGATAAGATGCTGGTAACGCTGGCCCACTAAAAAGCCAGGAGGAAGATGCTGACAAAAGGGCGACCGATCTGTCAATCAGGCCAATAGAGGAGCTGAAGTGATTTATGCGCGTGATTGGTGATATTGATGCGGTTAGCCCGTTGTCATCGGGCAGGCGGGAGGGAGTCAGGAAAGAGGAGCAGGAGGAGGAGGAGGAGGAGGAGTTTGTAAGCAAATGAGGCGATCGATTGAAATCTCGACAAAAGCTTGTGCGGGAAAACAGAGCGTGGACACTTGACAAAACAATATCGCCATGCGCGCCTAATGGTCTCGTCTTGTCGTGGCCCCGAGACACAACTGACTCTTTGATCCCGGCTTACAATGGAGACTTGAGGAACATTATCCCGCGTGAAAGCCGCGCAAGTCGACCATGACACTACGCTCTCATATACAAGTCACTCCGAGTGAATCATTAAAATCAAAATGTTTAGCATCGAGAGAGAGAGAGAGAGAGAGAGAGAGAGAGAGAGAGAGAGAGAGAGAGAGAGAGAGAGAGAGAGAGAGAGAGAGAGAGAGATGTATGGTGATCGGAGTCTTCTCAATGTCCCCTTGAGGCTAGGAGAGACACGTGATCTGGCTTGAGCCAACGAAGGACTGTGAAAGGGAGAAAAGGGACTTTTCTGCTGCTTAAGTTGTTACCTCCTCCCTTTGTAATTCTCTTCAAAATTCACTCCCTTCGAATTATTATCCCTTCGTAATTCACTCCCTTCGAATTATTATCCCTTTGTAATTCACTCCCTTCGAATTATTATCCCTTTGTAATTCACTCCCTTCGAATTATTATCCCTTTGTAATTCACTCCCTTCCAAATATTATCCCTTCGTAATTCACTCCCTTCGAATTATTATCCCTTTGTAATTCACTCCCTTCGAATTGTTATCCCTTTGTAATCCACTCCCTTCAGAATATTATCTTTCCGTAATTCTCTCCTTTTGAATTACTATCCCTTCTCAATTCACTCCCTTCAAAATCTTATGCTGTCTTATATTTTACTCCTTTCGAAATTGACTCTCCTTTATATTGACTCCCTTCATAATTTACTCTCTTCAATATTGGCTCATTTCAAACCGTATTCCTTTTAAAATCTATTTACAATCTCCTCCCTCCGAAATCTCCTCCCTTCGAAATCTTCTGAACAAAAGCTTCACACACCATAAGTCTCGCTGCATTGTGGATTATAGCTGTGGACGGCAAGAAGCCCCTGAATACCCACTGGGAGGAAAAGCCGACTCGTATCAGTATTAAACGAGCTTACATGTGTGTATTAGTGCCTAATTTTTGTATATTTGTTTTTGTTTTTTGTCTACCAAAGACGTAAGAAACTACTAATTTAAAACAACCAAACGGGGATATCAGAGTTTTATTGCCGTTTACACACACACACACACACACACACACACACACACACACACACACACACACACACACACACACACACACACACACACACACACATTAAAAAAAAAGTTGTAAGTTTATTGAGTGGCTCTGCTGGTCTGACGACTCCCTAATTTTGATGTTCTTTAAAAGGATTAGAGAAGATAATATCGTGTGTGTAGCAAATTTTATGATTGTCTTAACAATTTTGAACATGCGAAGTAGTATCATCGTTTTTTTGTGGTGTGTGTGTGTGTGTGTGTGTGTGTGTGTGTGTGTGTGTGTGTGTAATTTACCACGGCATGATAACGAGCTGGACTCGCCATCGCCAGCAAGTACCCTTCCGATTAGAGCAAGGCTCTCTCTCTGTGTGTGTGTGTGTGTGTGTGTGTGTGTGTGTGTGTGTGTGTGTGTGTGTGTGTGTTAACTGAAAGACTCTCCAGCATATCCGTTTGTTTGCTATAAATTAGTGGTTTTTGATGTCTCCGATAGATTTAACACAAAAAAATCACTAAAAACACGTATTCAAGATCATGTTTTGATGTTAAAATGGATCGATTAACCTTACTATAGTCTGAGACAAATATGAACTCAGTTTGGGTGGGACCCGCTCGGGGCCACAGTGCTGCCAAATCTAGCCTTCGGGGTAAGGACACTCGTTGGAGTAGCTATCAGCGAGCATAAAGGTGAGGGAGGAAATGGTGTCTTGTTCGCTGACAACGTCAGAAAAAAAAAATGGCACGTGTTATGGAATTTACGCAATTCTTTGCAGTTATTATAAAAAGCGACACATTCATAGCACTATATATATATATATATATATATATATATATATATATATATATATATATATATATATATATATATATATATATATAGATATATATAAAATTATTTAAGGTATACAGAATATTAAATACACAATTTCAAATAGTAAATAGCTGATATACGTGAGAGAAAGTTATGTGATGTGGGTGATGCGGCGGCACTGTGGAGAGGCTCGGACCCCACCCAAATCAACGTCATAGCTTCAAAGTAGGTGTTCTGGGTTAACTTGACAGATACAGACATACGTACACACAGACAGACCTCTCCAGATAACTACAGACAGGCAGAAAGAGTCGGATCAAACGAGAGTAGCAGGATCCCTTATACTTGTATCCTCACGCGCCTCCCCTCGACCCGATCCCTTTACAAGCCACACCAAAGAGGATAAGCCCCGAGAAGACTGTCAGGCTGGATGATTGGCTGACGGCTTGATTGAGCGAGAGTGGGGCTGCTGCTGCCGCCGGTGGGAAAAAGTGATTGGCAAGGTATCTGTCTGTTCCGCTGTCTTTTGCTTTATGTTGCGTGTGACTTCGCTTGTCTTTTATACTTTTTATTTGCATCTGCATGTGATGCTTGTGTGTTATGTACGTTTGTCTGTATAAATGCATGCATATATGCAACTATCTGAATATTTTTAACTATCCACATTCAGCTATATATCTACATCTGTCATTATCGCGTATCCGTGGTGCAGTGGATAGCGTGTCTAGCTATTAATCGGCGGGCCCGTGTTCGAGTCCTGGTCCGGGCAGACGGCGTGATGATCACCCAACTGTTCACTTTTCCCTTTCGAGTTGGTCGATAAATGGGTACCTGGGGAAACCTGGGGAAAGTAAACTGTGGTAACCCGGATGTCACACTGGCCCTGTGTCCCGGGGTGACGGACTCTCACCTACCAGAGGCACAAGAGTTCATGCGACGGAGATGAGCATCGAGGCCAAACACATTTATAGTGTATGCCTATATTGGTATATGTTACAGGGAATGTGTGAAATTATGGATTTATACCCTGCCCCTACCGGCAGTGCTAACAACTGCCGGTCGAGTTTGTACTCTGCCCAAGTCTGTCTCGACGAACGGTGCTGATAACAACTGCCATTTGAATCTCTAGTGTGGTACCTCACTCCTCTCTACAGTGTGATACCTCACTCCTATGAAAACATAGTGGTTGTGTCGTTACAATTATGACTGAACCTGTCGAAAATTTTAAAACCGAACTTTACAAAAAATACGAAGAATGCAAAATGCGTTGGTACCCAAAGAACAGTATTTAAAAATCCCTAGAAAATATAGAGATTTCGTTTATTTCCTGATTACATGATTACATGAAATCCCTGATTCTTTTATGGTTTACGTGTAATCCCTAGTTTCACACATTCCCTGTAACATGGACACCATCTGATACAGCTAAGGCGAGAAGTTGCGGGAAAAATTAATCTCTCGTGGCAATGATGGCGATGATCGGTGTGTTAATGAATCCATCACCAGAGTATTTTTTCCTGCTAGTTTAGTGTGTGTGTGTGTGTGTGTGTGTGTGTGTGTGTGTGTGTGTGTGTGTGTGTGTGTGTGTGTGTGTGTGTGTGTGTGTGTGTGTGTGTGTGTGTGTGTGTGTGTGTGTGTGTGTGTGTGCGTGTGTGTGTGTGTGTGTGTGTGTGTGTTCTCTGGTATTTTCCCATTTAAGAGTGCTAAATTGGATGTTGCGTGCAAAATGGCGACCCTACACCACCTGCATTAGCTCGAACACCTCTTAAATTCACACTCGCGGATCACACATCTTGAGAGCAGATCATGATGAGATACAAGAGAACACCACCACCACCACCACCACCACCACCACCACCTGTAGAAGCGGGGGTTACAAACCATGGACAAAAAGGGACGACAAACGGAGCAAGTCTGGCATGTTTTATACGTATATGTCCACAGGTCTGCTTAATTAAAGGGCTTTCAAATACATGGGCTATATCACCTCCCGCCCCAAACAGTCTTTCCCGTGTACCGAAGGGGAGGCTGCATGGGGAGGGAGGGAGGGTGACGGGAAGGTTGGATGGGGGTAGGGAGTGTGACGGGGCGGCCCAGGCAATTAGGATGAAGCGATCTAGTAGGAGTCGATGTTGACATTTCCCATGCGGTTAAAAAGAGGGGAAGGCCGCGCCAATTGTGCTCCCCCTCCGCGGCGCTGATCCGTGTGGAGAGGAAGGGAGGGAGGGAGGGAGAGGCCGAGGGACGGAGGGAGAGGAGTGAGAGGAATTCAGAAATTACGAGATCATACTGAAAACGGAGGCAGAGGAACATGTTACACAGAATGGTTGAGAAAACTTTACAAGAAATACTTCTGCGTGAGGCTGCTGAGCGGAGTCAAAGGCTTTTCGCCTCATCAGCTTCCTACTCTCGCTGACTCTTCTACCTCTTAAAGTCCACTGCAATATTGCATGTCTTTCTATCTTCTACTGCTATTTTCTTGCTATCTGTTCTTTTGAACTTGCTAACTGCATGCCTCCATTCCACCTACGGCCTCGCAGCACGCGACTTTCTATTCTAGCTCATCCGTATGCTGTCCAAATCTCTTATGCAAGAGTTTAACCCACATCGTCATTCTTTCATCCCTTCAACTGGAAAACACTGGAACAGTCTTCCTTCGTCTGTATTTCCCCCCCTCCTCTTACTTGAACTCCTTCAAGAAGGGAGTATCAAGATACCTTTAATTAAAGCCGTTTCTCAATGATATTTTGGATTTTTTTATCACTTAGCATTTTGGGGAGCAGTAGTTTTATCGGCTCTCTACCCCGCTCTCTATTATTTACTCTTGACTGCTTCCTCGGATGTAAAAAAAAAAAAAAAAATAAGTAAGTGTTGTCGCTCAAACCAGACAAAATGAGACGAATGTTTTTTTAAATTTTTTTTCACATCCCCGCCTATCGCGCCGGTAGGTTTTCTTCAGGGGCCAGATGGTCGGCCCAAGCCCGTCGTGGCGCAGGCAATTTTTTTTATAGTGGCGCCAGTTATGTTTGGCTCATGATGATGCTGCCCCCCGGAACTCATTCTTGATTCACTGGACGGTTTCTTGTAGAGTCCGGGTTGATGTGTGGTCTTCTGGACAGCATGTGGGTAGTCTTAGGCCACTCGGCATTGTTTAATGCGATTTCTGTAGGGCTGCACGATAATTATATTTTTGCTTGCTTTTGAAACATTGGTCCCAAACAATGGTACCCCTTTCTGGATTCTGCGAAATCCTCACGCCGCCTCCTTACCTTATTAGTATAGAGACTAATCAGTGTACAACCATTGTACAGCCACATATCGACAATCACTCTCATACCACATACCACACGGAGAACAGCGAGAGATGGAGTGGAGTCTCTGCTGTGCTTGCTCTCTCCATGAGAGAGAGAGAGAGAGAGAGAGAGAGAGAGCAGATTATCAGAGCTAAAAATATAAATAAAATATTCATCCATGTTTCTAAGCCTTACTTATTATATATGAGCGGCTGGCAATGACGGAGCATCGATTGAATGAGAGAAAAATAGTAACAGATTAGTGCAACTCTTGAAAGGTCGTATATCTCCTCCCTTTACTGTGACTCGATTCGAACTCTTGAATGAAATGTGCGAGTGAACTACGACTCAACTCACTGACTCGCTGCAGTTGCCAGCGACGGGACAGATTAGCGTACATGAATCCGCGTGTAATCACTGACTCGGTCGAGCTTGCGTCTCCAGTTGCCTTCACACGTTGTCTTTGAAAACTTGTATGCAGTGAAAAGAGTGGACAAAAAATATCACTGAGACATAAACAAATGGCGTATCGGATTATATAGTTATATGAAAACAGAATATCTCTGCTGACTTCCTCTCCATCCGGGAATCCGTGTCTCCCTTCCCGCAGCGGCTGACCGACACGTAAGGGAAGAGTATTGTGATGAGTGGGATTTTCGTGTTTTCTCGTGGTTTCTTGTGTGATCTGTGGTGGCAAGGAGTGCACGTGAGTGATGGCTGACCCAGGCCAGGGTGGAGGCTCCGACACACGAGGTAAGTGACTAATTAGTGCCTAAACATGCTGGCGGTGGCGTGCGTGGCCGGCTGGAGTGGTGTCCAGTTTGTGCAAGGTTATTGTTGTCTCTGGGGATGTGGGTGAGGGGGTGCAGCGGTGTGTGTGTGTGTGTGTGTGTGTGTGTGTGTGTGTGTGTAGATAGATAAATAGATAGATACACACACACACACACACACACACACACACACACACACACACACACAGTCCTCCTCATCAGGCTCATCATCAGGCTCATCATCAGCTCATCAGCGAGGATCAGTAGTGGCTGTGGGCAGCGGCTGAATGACGGCCACCTGTTGATATATTTCGCAGTGTTGCGGCTTCATGGCGGTAGTCTCACGGATTCCAATTGTTTCCCCCCCCTCTCCTCCTCACATATCTTTCCTCCCCCCTTTCCTTTCCTTCATGCTACCCCTCCCCCTCTTCTTCCTCTCCTCCATGTCACGCCCTCCCTTCTCTCCTTTCTGAGCCCTAAAAATTCATCGGTTTCCCCATTCCTTTTGGTGTTTCTCCGTTCCCCTCTCCCCTCCTCTCCCTTTGTAGGTCACGTTGTCCCTTCCCTACCTAAGACCCAAGTTCCCCTCTCCCTGTTAAAGTAGCATCTCCACTCTTCTCCTTTGGACGGCCAATAACCCCCCCCCCCTCCCCCCATTACCTCCCTCATATTGCCTCAACCTCCTCTCCTCACGAATGCCTGCCGACCCTTGCCATTCATCTTCCTCTACGCTCTACGCGCTACCTCTCCCAGTGACCACCGAGTTCCCCTCCTCCTCTAATCCTCTCCACTCTGTCCTTGTGGTTCGCCTTGTTACAGTAATGGCCAGTAAAGAAAAGAAAAGAAAATCGAAGCAGCAGCATCGGCCGAATTATTTACCTCTATTGTGTTTATTTTCTCTTATTGCCTCTGCATTATTTTTTTTTATTCTCTTTTCATGCTTTTTCATTCCGTTCTCGTCTATGCCCCTCCCCTCCTCTACCATCTCTTTGAATGCCCCGTCTTCCCTTCCCCGCTCCAACCCTCAAAATAATTCCATGTTTGGGGACGTGAAAGGAGAGAATGATGTGGTCATGTCAACATAATATTTGTCGTGACGTGCCGGGAGGGAGGGAGGGAGGCAGGGAGAGAGGGAGGAAGGAAGGGAGGTTGGCAGGGAGTGAGACTGGCAGGGAGGGAGGGGGGGAGGGAGGGAGGAAGAACAGAAGGGAAGCAGAGTGTAGAAAGGGTGGGAAAGAGGGAGGGAGGGAGGGAGGGGTCGCGAAGCAGGGAGAGAGAAAGGAAACGAATATATAGAGTCGATTTTGCCAAATTCTGGTTCATTAGTGTTTTCGATTTCCATATCGTGGTGAGTTTCCTTATTACACACACACACACACACACACACACACACACACACACAACCTGGAATGTGGGTCCTGTCAGTACCCATAGATCGACTATAAAGAGCACAGAGTCCAACTCGTGATCAGGCCGTGGTGATTACACATTCTCATGGTATACGCGGGTGTGTGAGAGGATTAAAGGCCTGACAGAGACGAACAAGGGGTAATGGGAAGGGGTTAAGGAGGAAACAATAACGGTAATCCCGCTTAATCTGAAGAGAATCTCTGATTAGGAGTAATCAAAGTCTTTTCACATCGTATTCAGTCCATTGCGTTTTGGGTGATCCATTTTTTGAGAGGGTGAATTTAAATAACATCTCCCAGACTGATATATGATGATGACTTTGATGATCAGTTGTCGAGATAATCACGAAACGGTTAATGTTATCTCTTTACTCTCCTTCACAGCAGAATTATAAAATGTGTTTATTATCGTTCTCCATCCTGAAAAAAAACTTGCCACTTCCTTGCAGTTTAGGCAAGACTGTTACAATGAGTTACAATGTTCTGTGGCTCCAACGTACCGATTTTCGTCGTCCGTCCTTTACAAAACCTCCGTTGAATCGCTGAGTTGGTCGAGGGTAAACAACGGCGTTAACGTACAGGTTTTCGTCGTCCGTCCTGTAAAAATCTCCGCCACATCCCTGCAGTAGGTCGAAGGGTGGCGGGGCGTCGTGCGATCCTCCCGAGGTGGCCAGTCAGCGCCGGGCGCCGGGCTGAAGTAGCCAGACTTGATGCTGACTATCTTGGACATGGAGCGTGAGAGTCAGGGAGGGCGGCGCGGGAGGGAGGGAAGATAGTGTATTGGGATAGAATGGGGGAGGGAGGGAATGAAGGAGGTGAATGGGTTGAAGGGGGAGCAATTACTTCCCTAATGATATTACAAAAGGTCTTTCACGGCCAATTAATCCGCGCGTGTATACGAGGAGAGGCTTCCTGTAGTTGTTTTGCCCAGCCAACCAACCTGCTTTGTTGTCGCTATGGGAGGAGGGTAGTGTGTGTGTGTGTGTGTGTGTGTGTGTGTGTGTGTGTGTGTGTGTGTGTGTGTGTGTGTGTGTGTGTGTGTGTGTGTGTGTGCGTGTGTGCTTTTTTTTCCCGTGTGTGTGTTTTTTGAGAGAGTTTCCTTAGAGAGATATGAGAGACGGCAGTGAGACGGTTGAGGACTGAGAGAGGAAGGGAAAAAGATGAAGAAGGTTGGAGGAGATGTTTTGGCTAGATGATTAATGAAAGTGTCATCAATCATTCCAAAGCAAAGATTTTTCCTGATGAATGGCCATATGACGCCGAGCCGATGCAGGTGAATAGTCTAGTCATTGTACTACGTGTTACCTACGAGTAGAAGTAGTAGCAGTGGTAGTAGTAGTAGTAGTAGTAGAAGTAGTAGTAGTAGTATCAGCAGCAGACAACCTCAGTCGGCTGAGGGAGTTCTGCTGCAGCTGTTGTGGTTCAGGGGAATGCATTATATAAATGTAACAGTCTCGTTTCCTTGACGTTAAATATAGATGAGGAGAAACTTATGTCGCTCCATTCCCCTTTTTCATTTTCTATCTTTTTCTCATTGATCATTTTTTTTCCTGTGGGGGTCCAGTTTAATTAGATATTTATTTATATAATATTTGTTCCTTTAGATATTTGGAGATCGTTAGAAAAGTCTGATCTTCCTGTGTATATGTAACGTCGCATTGGCAACACTGTCAGGCAAATTCTCATTACCTGCTGAGTCGTATCGCTAAACCCTCAGAAAATGCGGAGATAAAATTGAAACTGAAAAAACAACAATTAACATCTAATCTAACCCGTCCGCCTGTCATCCTCCGCCTCCCCTTCCTCTCATTCTCTATTACTTTCAATTCCTCCTAATAACATTTTTTTCATTACCGCAGAATGCCGGTAGTATCCGCACGTTATCTGTCCCCGGGGGAAGACTGTTATTTGCCCTATTAATGAACGAACGGCGGCCGCCAGGTTTGTTTGTGCGGTGTTGCCATTTTGTTGGGTACAGGCGGGTGGAGTTCTTTTCATCTTTGTCCCCTTCCCTCTCCTCCCCAGGCGTTATCACCTACCTCATCATCCTCACCCCGCCTCCCCTTTGCTTTCCCCCTTCCCTTATTGAATCTGCCCACTTCATACGCTTTCCTATATGTCCCTCAACTTCTCTTTTTTTATCCGTTATCACTAATCATCATTTTCTCCCCCTTACTTTCACCATCTCCTTATTGAATCTGCCCACTTCATACGCTTTCCTATATGTCCCTCAACTTCTCTTTTTTATATCCGTTATCACTTAATCATCATTTTCTCCCCCTTAGTACTTTCACCATCTCCTTATTGAATCTGCCCACTTCCTACGTTTTGTCCCTTATCACTCGACACTCGGCTTGCTCTCTTTCCTCGCCGCCTGACCGAGACATTATTTCCATCTCTGGCCCTTTATATCTTCCTCCTGCACTACTTAATCCTCAGCGGTTCCTTTTCCTTCGTCTTTTATTCATTCAACTTGATTATTCACTATACGCCTCGCCTTTCGTCCTTTGGTTTCCTTAGTTAGCCTCACCTCCCTTCCCTCCCGTGAATGTGGGACTCTTTCCATTTCTGTCCTATTCTTTCTTCCCCAAAATCTCCAGTCTCTCCTACCTCTCCCTTTTCCCAGTTCCCCTTATTTAATCTACTCACTTCTTACACCTCCCATTGTCCATCCCTTACTACATATCCGTCCTTCCTCATCGTTGTTCTCTCGATCTTTGTCCCTTTATATCTTCCTCCTCCTCCTCCTCTTCCTCCTCCTCCTGCGTTATCGCTTCACCCTAAACCCACTTAACTTTCCTGTCTGTCTGTCTCTGTTTATCTCTTTCATGATCATTTTCAGTCTGTTCATATCTACTTCTTGTCCATCGCCTTATGTCCTTCAATTTACTAAACCCCGCCTTCCACCTTCGTTGACCGTTCATTTGATGTCTTCATTTCATCTTCACCTCCCTGTCCTTCCCGTTACCTCTGCCACGCATATCGTCACCTTCGTAAAGAAACCGCCTCAGTCATTATTTTCTACTTTACAGGAAATCAGAAAAGAACTGTCATCATCTCATTTGGCTTAAGATTTAGGCTGGAATGAAAGGGCCAATTCTAGAACACTCAAACCCTGAGTGACGAAGGCAACTATATTAAAATGGGCGTCACATGATGAAAAACTGATGTAAACAAAAACCTGGAAATCGCTGAAAAATGACTTAGGCGATTATTTTATGAGGGTGACGATATGCTCTTCGGTTTTCTCTCTCCTTTTCCTTTTCCACCAGTCGTAATATGACATCCGCTTCACCGTTTTTCGTTTTGCATCCTCTCTTCCTCATCTTCCTAGCTTCCTCTTCGAGACTTCTCCCCCCCCCCCTTCCTTCGTTCACTTAGGTTCTTTCCCACCCAAGACCTTTTTTTTTCCTTTGGTCACCCCTCTTCTCCCTTTTTTATTTTTTTCTTCGCTCCCTCTTCTTGTCCCCTTCATGGGTCTTTATCATATTCTCCCCTCTGGCAGACCCATGCCCCCGCCTCCCGCCTCCTCCTCCTCCTACCCTCTCGACCTGCCTCCTCCCCCACATCCTTTTCTCTTGCGGTAACTCTCGCCTTCATATCCCGCCTCCTTCCGTGACCCACTTTTATTTCATTAGTCTCTTAGTTTTTTTGTTTTTTTTCTTCCCTGACACTAGCCTTCCTTCTCCCCCCCCCCCTTTCTCTCTCTCTCTCTCTCTCTCTCTCTCTCTCTCTCTCTCTCTCTCTCTCTCTCTCTCTCTCCCCCCATGTCCGTTTCCAAGTTGTTCACATTGGAAAAGTAAATGTGTGATGCCGTGTTGCGGATTCCGTCCATCCGTTCAGTAATCGGCGTGTGATTAATGGAACACAGATAAACATAGGCGGCTGGGCAGCGATCAGGGGGACACCAGCAGCAAAACTCGTCGCGCGATCGCTATCTTCTGAAAATATATGACGCGGTTTTATCTCATTCCTGTTATTCTGCAAGGGATTTCACTCAGGTGGGGGAAGTGGAAGTGTCTCATTACCTACAGATTATTTGTGTGTGTGTGTGTGTGTGTGTGTGTGTGTGTGTGTGTGTGTGTGTGTGTGTGTGTGTGTGTGTCTGTCTGTCTGTCCTTCTGTCTGTCTGTGTGTGTGTGTGTGTGTGTGTGTGTGTGTGTGTGTGTGTGTGTGTGTGTGTGTGTGTGTGTGTGTGTGTGTGTGTGTGTGTGTGTGTGTGTTGTTCTTCATAACGGGTTTCATATCATCTAACCGAGCAGAAAATGATTGGGTGAAGGTAAAATAGGAGGAAATAAAATGCTCCTAATGTTGAAGTATCGTGTACTATTAGATTCAGTTAATGAAATATTTAAGAAAAAAACTCAAATGTGAGAGCATTGTCCTGGGGAATGTGTTGTTGGATAGGTACGATTGCATAGCGTACATAGAATCGGGCATTTATAGTGTTCCGTTTTTTTCTAATAGCAGTCAATTGATCGTAAATGCAACTCTTCTCTCTCCAACTTGTAACTGAGGCAGTATAGTTTTGTTCGTGTGTGTGCTGAGCAGAGGGAGGTGAAGAGAGGTATGGAGACCAAGGGAGCGGCTTCTACTAGAGGTTGTGCGCTGTAGCTGTGCAAAAACACAAAACCCTGCAACTTTGGCAATCCCGCGCTTACTTCATAGATCCGCTGCGCTAATCCGAAGTCTCAATCGTCGCACCGTGTTTCGGGGTGCTCTGGTGTTGATAAGCTGTTGTTAGCGGCTGGATAAACTTGAATCCAGATCCTCTAGGACACCGCACCTGCACGCTGACCTAAGGCGACGCACAAGAAGCGAGATTGAATGACGGGAACTAACACCTTTAATTTGCTTCTTTCCTCCCCGCTTTTCTCTGCCTCTCGTGTTTGTCATCCCTATTCCTTTACCTGCGATCTGCTTCCTTTTCTAGACTTCGTTTCTCTTCTCCTCCCTCTCACCTGTCCTTACCCCATACTTGACTCGTTTGTTTCGTTCATCTCCCTTCTTTATCCGCGTCATATCCTGTCCTATCTATACAAAGTATAATCATATTTTGATCTATATTTTCCCGTTTTCTCTTCTGATTTATTTTTATAACTCTCGGTTCTTTCATTTCTCTTCCTTAATGAATGATATTTCCTGTGTCCTCCTTTATTTTCCCTCACTCGTCTCTCCTGTCTTTCCGTTCCTCTCCGCTCCTTCCTTATTCCTCTCCGTTTATCTGCGTTCTATATATTTTCATTATTTATATTTTCCGACTCCCTCATTTCTTCGTTGCTGTCAGCTATATACATGCTGTTTTCTGTTTCCTTTCTTCATTTTTATAAATCTTCTCTCCCTCCCGCTTTTCCCCAACTCCTTTCTTTCTTTCGTCACTCTCTCTCCCTCCGTCTCTTTCCATCCTTCCCTCCCTGCCTCGCCACAGCAGCAGGCGGTGGAGGGAGGCGTGTTTGCCCAATTATTCACAAATGACTTGCAGGTATTGTGGAGGATGCAGGCATTGATTATCAGGCCATATTTACCTTCTCGTCTATCCCGAGGGAGCAGCGCCCCTCAACCTGGTTCACAGCTGTCTGTTTGACCTGAGAGAGAGAGAGAGAGAGAGAGAGAGAGAGAGAGAGAGAGAGAGAGAGAGAGAGAGAGAGAGAGAGAGAGAGAGAGAGAGAGAGAGAGAGAGAGAGAGAGAGAGAGAGAGAGAGACTGCAGTGTATCAAAAGAGGAAAAAGCCAGCAGTTCAAAGAAAAAAGGCCAGCAGTTTAACAAAATAAAAGGCCTCCAGATTAAAGGAAAAAGCCCTACAGTTTAACGAAAAGAGGTCTGCAGTTGAAGGGAATTGTATAGGACTCGAGGCATCACATAGAAAGAATGGATGGAATTTAATGAAACTCTACCAAAGTGTCAGGACTATCATCAAAATGCTTCATACCAAAAATCAAGGTATTCTGATTATCTTTTTTTCTTAATTGTATATCCTCCTTTAGTTTTGGTCATACAATATTTTTTTCAAAGCTCCTTTTAAAGATGAATTCCATATCTATCAAATGGCTTTTTAGAATTTTAGAATATTAACAATTTTTGAAGATCTAAACAATAATACAAAAAACAAAACAAAAAATGATTTTGATTAAAACATTAGTTTTTAGATTTATAAAAAAAATCGGAAAGAAGAAATCTACATATCATGCTGTTCAAAATAAGCCAAACCGATGTAAAATTGCTTAGAAACCTGCAATTTTCCGAAAATTTGCAGTTCAACTAAAACCTGCAGTTTAACGAAAAAAACATTCAATTTAACGAAAAAATGCAGTCTACCGAAAATAGCCAGCAGCTTAACAAAAAAATTCTGCAGTCAAACGAATAAAAGTCTGCAGTTTAACGAATAAAAGTCTGCAGTTTAACGAATAAAAGTCTGCAGTTCAACGACAAAAAAAAGTCTGCACTCCAGAGTTTTTGTTTTTTTTTTGTTTTTTTTGTAATTGAACAAAAAAGTCCTGCAGTTAAACAATTCAGTCTGCAGTTTAACGAAAATTCTCCTGTAGTTTAATGACAAAGTTTAACGTTTAACGAAAATTGGCTTGTACCTCAACAAAAAGGGCATAACATAGCTAATGCCTACCGAAAAAATGCCTGAAACAACGAAAAAGGACCTGAAATTCAACGAGAAAGGACCTGAAGTTTAACGAAAAAGGATCGAAGTTTACCGAAAAAAAGTCCAAATTTTAACGAGGAAAAAAGCCCGAATTTCAACGAAAAAAGACCTGTAGATTAACGAGTAAATTTGCCTGGTTTGACAAAAAATTGTTTGGTCTGACAATAATATCAAGTTTAACGAGAAAATGCCTGAAGTCTGATAAAAAAATGACCGAATTTTCAGCAAGAAAAATGCCTTAAGTATAACAAAAAAATGCCTGAAGTTTAATTAAAGAAGAATACTTGTAGCTTAACGAAAAAATGCTTTAAGTTTAATGTAAAGGGATGCAGTTTAAATGTAAAGGGATGCAGTTAAACAAGAGAAAAAAGGTCTTCAGTTTAACGAATGCGGTTTAATGAAGGATGAAATTGCCTTGCTATTTTATACACACACACACACACACACACACACACACACACACACACACACACACATCCCCGTCAGCCAGACACTTAGCGTGGACAGCAGTATAACCACATGACGTCGCCATCATCACGTCCTCCTGCCCCTCTCTTACCTGTCTGCTGAGAGAGGAGGGGAGGGGGAGGCACGGAAGGATAAAGGGAGAATGAGCAGAGAGGGAGGGAGCGGGAGAGGAAAGGGAGGATGTGGGAGAGGGCGGGAGAATGGAGGGAAGTGGTTTAAGGTTCACACTTCCTCGAGTCTCGTGTTTTGTTGTGAAGAGTCCGCTCAACTCTGACAGACAAGAGAGAGAGAGAGAGAGAGAGAGAGAGAGAGAGAGAGAGAGAGAGAGAGAGAGAGAGAGCAGCTTTCATCATGACGTATGACAGACAGCACTTTGGGAGGTTCCGTCACTGTACCGGCTCATAAACACCCAGCGAAGGGCCCTTCTCTCTCTCTCCCCTTCCTCCTCCCCCTCTACCACTCTCCCTTTCGCTCCCCCCCCCCCCCTCTACCACTCTCCCTCCCTCTCACCCGCCCATCCACTACGTACTTACCATCCATCACTTTAAGATCCAGCGAATTGTTACTCTCTTCAACTGCTGGTCAAGAGTGGAGGCATTGAGGCCTTTCCCTTCTCGCCCGGCTGCCTCTTCACCTCGCCTTCCCTTCACCCATTTATCGCTTGCTTTTCGCTGCCTCAAAACCACGCTGCATTTTTTTTTTTTTCTTTTCCACCCTGCTCCTCTTCCAGCACATCCTCCTTCCCCTTTATTTTCCATTCCTTTGATAGTCTTCCACACGTCTTTCTTCTTCGTTCTCTCTTCCTCTTTTCCCCTCCCATTTTTCGTTTTCTTTTCGTTGCATCAAAACCCCACTGCATTTTTTTTTATTACTTTTTCCACTCTGCTCCTCTTTCAGCACGTCCTCTTTCCCCCGTATTTTCCACTCCTTTGATAGTCTTTCACTCGTCTTCCTCCATTTGTGTGTGTGTGTGTGTGTGTGTGTGTGTGTGTGTGTGTGTGTGTGTGTGTGTGTGTGTGTGTGTGTTTGAAGTTTTCATGGCAGTATTAGTAGTAGTAGTAGTAGAAACAGTTGTACGGAGTTGCAGTGTTGTTAGTCTCTCTCTCTCTCTCTCTCTCTCTCTCTCTCTCTCATTATGTCGTATAGTACCCATTGATCTTTGGGACAGGTTTACGGTGACCTTTGAGACAGGTTTGCAGGAGCTTCTAAATGAGGACTTCCTTGTACTTGCCACAGCTACTCTCTGCCACTGTTCCCACACGCACTCAGTATTAGTAAAGTTGGGGCCATAAGTAATAGCTGCGCGTTGCCGCGTTGCTCATCTCCGTCTCATTGACCCTTGAGCCTATGGTGGATAAAAACCCATTGTCTTGGAACACAGGGTCAGTGTGAGATCCGGGGGACCTCAGTTTACCTTCCCCAGGGTTCCCCAGGTACTCATTTATCGACCAGTCCGAAAGGGAGGATGAACAGCTGGGTGGGCTGGACGCCGTCCAGGCATGATAACCACTACACCACGGAAGCGCTAACACGCAACAGTGACCACAATAAAAGTATCCAAGTAGGGGGAGCAGTAAAAGTTTGAGACCTGACCCATGAAGTTTTTGTTAAATGCTGGCTATCTTTTGTGTTACTCTGTGTGAAAGTAAGTCCTATATCATAAGGCTTATGTTACCTCAGACTTATTGAAGTATGAAGTAGTGATACAACATGGCGTCATGAAGTAGGCAACGGAGGTGTTATCATTTTGTGCTAAGCGTGACGAGATAAACTCAGCCAGCTCCATGATTACCACATCCACTCCAGCTGGTCCCCCACCGCCTCCCCCGCTCCCCGTCTTCACCTCGATACGTGTTGGATACCAAGTTCGTGTTCCTCTCGAGGCTCACACACCTTGATTAAGAGACTTAAAACGGTCATGGTGAGTGCGCGTATGTGTGTGTGTGTGTGTGTGTGTGTGTGTGTGTGTGTGCCCCTTATCGCCTCCCTCTTTTCCAGCTTCCACCACCTCTTACTTCAGCTTCTTCGTGCTTCTCCTGCTCTTCCCCTTTGTACCTCCCGCCTCCGCCTCTCCTGTTCGTCCCCACTCTCACCCTTGCTTTACCCAATTATCGTGCACGGCAAATACCTGTGCGAACCTGTAGCTTCGCTTCCACCTGTCTAACTAGTCGCCCGCCGCCCGCCCCGCCATGGCATACCCTCGCATCCCTCACTTTTTACGTAACCTCGTCTGGTCAAACCCACTAGGCACCATTTCGCTTATTTTAGATCTTGATATATCTGATAAATTTCACTCCAACTGCTCCGTGTTTTTATCGTCAGCATAATAATAACAATGATGATGATGATGATGATGATGATAATAATAATAATTATAAAAACGATAATGAGTAGAAGACAGAAAAGGAGATTCTAAAGACATTACCTCTTCCTTTCCCTCTTTTTCCTCCTCTACGGTACAGTTTCCATGGCATTTTTTTCCCTTTAAGATCCTTGGTGTTTCCCTATCGCCACCTTGCCGGAAGGAGAGATGGGTGGGGAGGAACCTTGTTCTTGTCTATCTTGTTCTACCACGCTAAGTCAGGCACCAGTAGTGGTATTTTTACAAAGTTCCTGGTATCTGTTCTGTATGTATTATTTTATGTTTTCCTCGTCCTCCTCCTCCTCCTCCTCCTCCTCCTTGTTCACCTTTTCCTCCTCCCTGCTTCGTACAGTCTTTTTTTGTTTATTTGCACATTGTCCGGTTATTGTTTAATTTTAAGGTTTGAAATTGAACATATTGACCCCTTGATCGCGTGTTGACCCTACTCTCTCTCTCTCTCTCTCTCTCTCTCTCTCTCTCTCTCTCTCTCTCTCTCTCTCTCTCTCTCTCTCTCTCTCTCTCTCTCTCTCTCTCATACACATTTTCTTCTTCCAACTAGAGAGAGAGAGAGAGAGAGAGATGGTGGCATACAACTGCTTCGCTACGGAAGGTTTATAAAGTGGGAGAAGTTTAACCTAAGTGGAAAAAAACTTGCATCTTTGACGTGTTCTCTGTGACCTATTGTTGGGGGTGGGGGGAGGGGAGAGGGGGAGGGGGAGAGTAGAAGTGAGGGAGGATGGAGAGGGGATGTGGGTGGGGGGATCGGGGACGGGGAAGGGGGTGATGGGGGGTTAAGAAAGACCTATTATCGGGAGTGAAGAGGTTAGGGAGGCAGTACGGGAGGGGAGGGGGGTTGTTAGCTGAATGTGAGCGATTTCTGTTCTATAACGTCACTTTTTCCCATGCTTTTGCTTCTTTATATGTTTACTTTTTTATAATTTATGTTCTACTATTTTCACTTTTTTGTCTGTTAGTTGTGGTGGAGGCGGTGAAAATGGTGGGGTTTTCGAACACCCACCTACCCACCCACCCACCCACACACACACACACACACACACACAAAGAAACAAACAAACAAACACACACACACACACACAAACAAACACACACACACACACACACACACACACACACACACACACACACACACACACACACACACACACACACACACACAGCTCTTCATGATAGCACTGGTGAAGGCTGGGGTGGTGTGTGTGTGTGTGTGTGTGTGTGTGTGTGTGTGTGTGTAATAATAATAATAATAATAATAATAATAATAATAATAATAATAATAATAATAATAATAATAATAATCGGTTTATTAAGTGATTGCAGCTGTTAAGCTGAAAATATACACGTTAAAAATACAATGTTGAAATATATTAAAAAAAGGGAGAAGTACAATATGGAAGGGGTATATGGGGTCTGAGGTTTACATTGTGGGAAAGTTGTGATGAAACAGAAGAGGGTGGGTGGGGGGAGGTGAGGTGGTGGAATGCAGTGCGTTGGTGCGGTAGGAGATGGTGTGGTCTTCCGGGTGGCGGGTCAGGTGTTAAACCCCAGGTCAACCCCAGGTCAAAAATGGTCAGGTCGTTGCTGATGGCGGGGGTGTAGGTAGAGGCGATATCGGCCGTCGCTCATCTTATGGGCTTAGCGTTGACCTGCTAAGCCATGCAGCTGGCGAGAGAAGATGGGAAGAGGCGGACCGAGCGGCAGTAGGCGTGGGAACGTCAATCGTCTGCACAGCCCTGTATGTTGAGCGGCGTGCTAATTGCCCCACCCATGGCCCCACCTGAGTGACGGGCCTCAACACTGCACTGCACCTGAACCGACTTCTCCCAGCAGCATGATGGTCGGGCTGGTGTACCTGGGGCTTCGGCGTCACACTAGCCATTTCTACGCTTCAGTGTCTTTACGGCACCACAAACGCACTGCACTCAATGTCTGTCACCATGATGTAGCTTGATGCCACAAAGTTTCTTACGATGTTGGGTTTTTGATGAAATGGGAGAGGGAAAATTAGGGGAAGGGGGGAGGCCAACAGGCTGCCCACGGGCTACTCCTTTCGGAGCGCCGTGACCCACGTCTGACCTCTGTCAAGTCTGGACGTGGACCACAAGTGTGTGTGTGTGTGTGTGTGTGTGTGTGTGTGTGTGTGTGTGTGTGTGTGTGTGAGAGAGAGAGAGAGAGAGAGAGAGAGAGAGAGAGAGAGAGTTTACACACTGTCAATCTGTATGTGTATAATAAATCTTAGTAATTTATCATTTAGTGTTAGCTAAATAAGGTAAAATTATCAGCTAGTAGTCTTCAGTAGAACAGTTTAATCAAGGTGGCTTCACTATGACATTTTTACTCAGTTCCGCGTGTCACGGCTACATTTAAATAGTATTTTGCATGGCTTACTGTCCTCCTCCCTGGAAACCTGTGCACTGGATGCTACCTAAGCAATGGCAATCCTTGAGAGTTTGGGGGCTTTGCTGGTTGACTGCACATTCTGCGTCGCCTCTCTGACAACTACGGGGCCGCCGCAACTGGTCCAAGAAAACATGGCTCGCCTTGTCGAGTTGCCTTCATGATTCATCCTGCACCTGCATTCTGTCTCTTTGTCTTTGTGCCTGGTCACATTACGAGATAAGACCCCCATGCGCATCCTGAGCACAAAAGACCGATCACAACTTTCATCCTAACCCGGCAGGAGCGTCAGCAACAAGCAAGGAGAGGGAATGCTTCCGCCCGGCAGTGTGGCGGTGTGGCAGCGTCAGGGCTCAGTGTTTCTCAGGCCTAAACATTCCTCGTTTCCGCCTTATAGCAATGTTCTAGCCAACCAAAGATGTTTAAAAAGAAATTCCAGTATCGCTGAACTCCGAAGTGTTAAGTGTCCAAGCCGATGGAAGTATGCTTAATAGTGGGCCTATTTAATTAGGCCTTGCAATATGGTGAAATGTAATTGCTGAAGTACTTCAATCGCTATACGTCAGTTAATTATGTTTTCATAATATGGCAGACATCGCAAAAGTGGCCTTTGAGTTAACACAGAAGGCGGTGGGCGTCGAAGAACTTAGTATTAGCTGAACCCTGGATGAAACAGCTGCCCCGCCGCGCGCCGCTCGTCCCATCGTCGTCGCTGCCCGTGGTGCCCGCCGCCAGTGTTTCAGGTGCTCGTCAACCTGTGCCATATGGCTAAGTTAATCACTACGGCGGCATGTGCCTTGTGACATCGGAGTGAAGTGGATGCCACCAAGACTTGACTGTGAACCAGAGTGAATGATCAACTTGTTCTCCGCTCAAGAGCTGAGTGCTCTGGGGTGGGTGTAAATATTTACGCGTCCCCCGGATAAGCTACAACGAGGTTTGGCGATAAGAGCCGTTGTGTGTGAATTGGGATTAACCGATGATTAATCGCGCGGAAGGAACGAAGGAACTTGATGCGTTGCTACAGCAAAGTAGGATACCCTTTTTTTTCCAAAAAAATCTGAACTAGCATATTCATTGTTTTGCGATATTTTATTACAGTCGGCCATATTGCACTGGGTGTGGTAGGAAGGGGAAAACTAAACAGTGCAGCTGTACACCAGATGTACAAAAATACGGTTGTGTTGACTGCCCCCACATGTTGTTCAGTTTTGTTACTGATATAACATGATACATATTATTTTCATATTGAAACTGCAACAAGTTTTTGCAATATTCGTGTATCATGTCGAAGATTCTTGATTTTAACGTTTGGTCAACATCTGCATCGTGCGAGGAGCAGCAGCGTCAGGCCCCCGCCGCCCCAGCTGTCTGCAGGGGGCCGACAGGCTGCTCGGAGCCGGCGCCCTCGTCAGCCTCACCGACCTGTTGTCGGTGCTTAATTTGATTGTAGTGCAAGACGCATCAGTCTGGCGCAGTGCAAGGAGACAAGGCTGACACGGCCGCCGCCATCCCTTTGTGTGGTGGCCAAATTCTGCATGATCGTCATATGCCTGTGAGACCATTTTCTAGACGTCCCCATCAGGCACTTTATAATTTTCATCCTCCATGAAAAAAATGAGACTTATCAATAGGGTCAAGACAATGCGCCATTATCATCCCCAATAAGATGTCGCGCCGACAACACATCAGACCAGCCGCCGTCGGTGCACGAAGCCCGAGGCAGCTTCA
>NC_066536.1:217500-280000 GCF_024679095.1 Eriocheir sinensis
TAGGTAAATAAATAAGAAAATAGATAATAAACAAATAGACAAATACTGAATAAAATCTCCGCTGACCGAACCCGGATGTCGCTGCTCTTGGTTTGAACGTTCTCCTTGGTTTAAAAACGTTCCTTCCGGGCCACACCGTTTCTTCTGTATTCGGTTTCCACAAGTCTGAAGCTGAACACTTCGATCTAACGTGCTCTGAAAGTTACACTCAGAACGACTCGAGAATATTCCCTCTGCTTGAGTGCTCACCCCCCCTTCGACTTTACTTTGACTGTTGTATTAAAATTCTTAAGACTTGTGTGTTTTGTGCCCTCCACAGAAGGCTTATGGATCCGATGTAGTGCCTCGTATTGTCCTTTCAGACTTATGCTTGCGTACTGACACCTCGCCTGGTCAAACTCTTTTATCTACTTTCAATTTGTGCCTAAGGAGGGTGACCGCTCTAATCTTTCAAACTACCACCTTATAGCTTTGTTTTCTTGTCTTTTTAAAGCTTTTGATCGGAATTAGTTAGCATTTCTAGCTACGAATTCGCTGGCCAAAATTCCAATCCCGCCTCAGGCAGTCGACGCATATCTTCGTGCTCGTCGATATAATTATGGGTACCTAGAGAAATCTTGGAAGGTAAACTATATGGTAACCCGAGTACCACAATGGCTCATTACAGTTTAAAAGGTCAATGTGACGGAGATGAGCACAGAGGCCACGCGCAGCTTAGCATACGACCCCAACTTTGCCTTAACAGGAAATTTCTTACTCATATTTCAACGTCTGACCTTTTCTCTGATCACCATGGAATGCGTTGGCTCACATCACCTCCAGGTTGTCCAGTCCACCAAACTTCTCGGCATTACTGTGGACAACCAGCTCAACCGGAAGCATCACGTCACCAACACCATTAGAGCAGCCTCCTACAAGCTGTGCATGCTGCGAAGACTCAAGGCGCTGGGGGCACCGGATGCTGAGCTGTGCAGTATATACACATCATTTATACTGCCAAAACTCATGTATGCCTCCCCGGCGTGGTCATCCTCCCTGACCCTCCCCCAATAGCAGCAGCTTGAGAGAGCTCAAAAGAGGGCATTCACGGTCATATTAGGCCCTGCTTATCACACTTACGACAATGCCCTGACCACCCTGAGGCTCCCGAGATTAGCACCTCGCCGCTATCCTCTTTGCCCCCATCACACTACCCTCCCATCCCCTTTTTGTATAGCCTCTAAAGTATTAGTTCTCTGTATATTTAGTAACTGTATATTTTCAGCCTAACGGCTGCCATAACTTATTAGACCTGTTATATTATTATTATTATTATTATTATTATTATTATTATTATTATTATTATTATTATTATTATTATTATTATTGTTACACACACACACACACACACACACACACACACACACACACACACACACACAGACACACACACACACCTTTTATCGCATGTGAGGTGTTTCTCCGCCGCTTACTCGGCCATCCGTGAAGAGATTCGTTAGTCACCCTTTTCTGTCCATGAGGAGAAGGATGAGGGCGGGAAAAGGAAGAGGAGGAGGACAAGGACGAGGAGGAAGAGGGTGTTTGCCAGAAAGAAGAGGAGGAGTTTCAGTAGGAGGAAGGGGAGGTGTGCAGTGTGCTTGCGGAAGCAACAGAAACTTGAGCTTGTGTAATATGGAAAATAAATCAAATGGAATACATAAACATACGTTGGTTGTCTGTGTGTTTGTTTGAGAATGTGTGTGTGTGTGTTTGTGCGTGTGTGTGTGTGTGTGTGTGTGTGTGTGTGTGTGTGTGTGTGTGTGTGTCGCCGCGTGTACATAAAGGGGAGGATAATCCCCTTCAGTGACCCTTTGACTCCCTAACTTGTTTCTCTTGAGGCCGTGACGCGGACAATGAAGCTGGTGATTTGACAGGCCGCGCCGCCCCGGGAGAGTCTGGCTGGCTGCTTCCCTCGAACCCCTTCCTTATCTATTGCCAGAGCTATCCATGCCACCCTCCTCTCCCCTTCCATGTCCTTTCCTCACATCTCATATCCATTCCACACCACTGTTCCTCCCTCTCTTTTCCTTTCCTATATCATCGAGTTCCACGTCCTATTGTCTCATTCACTTTAATATCTGTGCAGAAGAACAAAGATCCGGATCTTCAAGTCGCTTGTGCTCCGTCTTACCACACACACCACACACACACCACACACACACACACACACACACACACACACACACACACACACACACACACACACACACACACACACACACACACACACACACACACACACACACACACACACACACACTTGGAGTAGTTTACTTAGATTACATCTGATACGCAATGGCCCTAAAATCCTTTGAGTTCATTGGACGTCCCTTGAGCACATTGTTGAAGTGTTGACCACACCTCGCCGTGGTTGTTGGGTTCAATCCGCTCCAGTAACTATTGTAGTTGCAACCACAGAGCTAGTTCAACCTTTCATATCTTTTATTTTTCAAATAGTATTCTTTTTGGGGCTGAAACTGCAGATAAACAAACGCATCTTATGCAGGCAACTTAACATAAGATTCTGATTTAAGAAGCAGCTCGACAGTGGAACAGTGAGCAGGAGGGGGGCGGGATATAAGGGAATGGCAGACAAGTAAACAATCTTTAGCGTGGCAGCAGACCGACAGACAGACACACAGACAGACGCACACACTATGTCGCGGCGCCGCTCATCAATTACGTTTGATTTGTATGGGCGACACTGATGCCCAGAGCCGGGGGGCGGGGGGCCTTTGTGATGCCCAAGACGCGGCATTCACCATTCTTGCTAATGAATTTCTCGTATTTTCCGATTACTGAGCACATTAAGGAACTCAGGTCCAGTTGTGTCGCCACCGGATACCGTATAAAGAGATGGCAGTCAGCGGGACTATGGCCCTTGTGGTGGCCCGAGGGAAGGTCCTCTCAGCAATGTTCCAAACTCCTGCTTTCGCCCTTCGCCGCCACGGTAACAAAGCACGGCCCTTAAACATGGATAATGGTGGAGTCACGTGACGAATCCAATATGGCGAAGTTGATTAATGAGGGACAACACGCGCTCCTCGCCCCACAGCCCTCAAGATCTCCCCATCCCCGAGGCCTTTTTACGGACACGCTTCTGGGGACGGGTGGCGTGGAGGCGGGGGTGGGAGAGGATGGGGGCGTGGGTGTGGGCGGAGGTGGAGGGGGCAGGAGGGGAATGTACGGCCATTCATTCATTTATATCCTTGTATGTTTCCTTTCACGAGTGTCGGTTGTCTCGCTGCCTCGTTTGTCAGAGCCTTTAAGGGGACGAGAAGCGTTGACGTCTAAGCGTGTCGCCGTCCCTTGATAGGCTGTTCAGTCGAAGTTATTAAATTCACAAGCTGATGTCTTTCCAAGTCTCAAATATATGCAATTATACAAAAGGAAAACGGCTTAGATAATTTCCGATAATCAGTTTTAATATCTAAAGGATTGTAGGTTTTGTTCAGAATCTCCCATATGTATTCCGACTCGAACTCGACTCGAAGTTTGATGCTGAGTGGATAAGCACGGAGCCCCGCCCCGCCCCCTGGTCCTCCCGACGAGACGTGACCCTCGCCTCAGTGAGTGATGCACAGGCGCCGCCGCTCACGAGGGTAATCGCCCGAAACATGGCGGAAAATTCTCGTTTGTAAATATTTAACCAATATTTGGCAAATTATTTGGAGGATAATTGGCAGCAGAGAGAAAGACAAAGCCACATGTGAGTTATCCTCGCGTTCGTAAAGAGTGAAGGGGTAACAAGATAAAAGCGAAAACGAAAGGAAATGTTTGGGACTCTGAAACCAAATGACTCATTCAGTAGTAGAGCCTCGAAGTGCCAGAGAGTTTATCTGAAAACTGTAAAATAGGTAAAAGCGACAATTATCAGATGACTTTTTTTTTCATGTCAGACAGCTCAGGGAGGTGATGACAAACTATCATATGTATCTTTTAGCTCTTCTCGCCATGAGTTAAGTCTCTCTGGTAGAACGGAACGTAACGTACAATTCCTTGATTGCCTTTTTTTTTTTTAAGGTTTATAAAGAAACGAAATAAAAATAAAAAAATAAGTAAAATGCCTAAGTATGCAGTTAAAAATTCTGAAAAATATGTGTGTGTGTGTGTGTGTGTGTGTGTGTGTGTGTGTGTGTGTGTGCCCATGGAAAGATGACGTACTGGTTACCCCCTGTTGATCGCCGCAGCCACGCACGGCCCTTCCCTCGCACCACCTTTCCACCGTACCCCCGCCCAATCCGTCCCCACCCATTCCAATCCCAATCCCTTTTAAAACTTTCTTGGTCCTGCTTTACCCCGACCCACCCCGCCCCACCTGGCAGCACGGAGCCATCCTTGTATTCCATGATTTATCACACGCGTCACTTAACCCGCCGGCTTCTTGGTGTCTGCGCTCACCATCCTGTCCTGCCGGCTACCATGCGGAGTATGTAATGGTATTTTTCTCTGTACTATTGATTGATTATCATTAGTAGTAGTAGTAGTAGTAGTAGTAGTAGTAGTAGTAGTAGTGGTATTGGTAGTGGGGGTCGTCGTCGTTTTAGTAGTAGTAGTAGTAGTAGTAGTAGTAGTAGTAGTAATGGTGGGACCTCGTCAATGAACACGGCCCTAAAATAGGGTACCGTCCCAACGCCACGAAGTCTGTGGTGATTGTAAAACCAGAGGCATACGATCGGGCCAAAACAGCATTCCAGGGCAGTAACGTGAAACTGTCAGTGACTGGCGAAAGACACCTCGGGGCAGTCATTGGAACAGCTGAATACAGAACCGAATATGTGAAAACAGCTGTAAAGCGCTGGGAGTCCGAACTGCAGAGGCTGAGCGAGATCGCCAAAACAGAACCACTGGCAGCCTACGCAGCATTTACGTACGGTGTCAAGCATAAATGGAACTACCTCATGAGGACAGTTCCTGATGTTGCTCCGTTACTAAAACCTCTGGAAGATGCTATCAGAAACACCTTCATACCGGCGATAGCAAATGGGAGATGTCCCAGTGACCAGGAGAGAAGATTGCTGGAGTTGCCGCCAAGAATGGGTAGGCTCGGCATCACCAACCCGCAAAATCTGGCTGAGTCTGAATTCGGGAACTCAATCCGAATCACAGCCTCCTTGACCGGATATATTACCAATCAAAATGAAAGGGAAGAAGACAACCCTCAAGATATTAGGTCACTAAGGAATGAAATCTCCATAAACAGAGAAGAAAAACAGAGAGACACTCTGAGTGACCTAATGAGAGAACTCCCAGAAGACACAAGGAGGAGGACAGATATTGCACAGGAAGTGGGCGCTTCAAACTGGCTAACCACACTACCTATCAGGGCAAAAGGCTTCAACTTAAACAAAAAAGAATTCACTGATGCCCTTGCCCTCAGGTATGGCTGGCCAGTGGATGGGCTCCCAAACATGTGTAACTGTGGCTCACCCTTCAACCAAAATCATGCCATGACATGCAAGAGAGGAGGTTTCGTTTGCATGAGACATGATGAAGTAAGAGACGTAACAGCTCAGATGCTGAAAGAAGTCTGCCACGACGTGACTGTGGAACCCATGCTGCTCCCTCTGCAAGGCGAACACTTCGCCAGACGCACCGCTAATGTTTCGAACGAAGCACGAGTGGATGTTAGCGCCAGAGGGTTTTGGACTCGTGGACAAAGGGAATATTTTGACATAAGGATCTTTGATCCCATGGCCCATTGCCACAGAGACCTGACCCTTGATGCAGCCCACAGAAGAAACGAACAGGAGAAGAACAGAGCATATAAAGAAAGAATACAGAATGTGGACCAGGGCTCCTTCACCCCGGTAGTATTCACGACGGCAGGAGGGATGGGACCAAGGGCGCAGAGCTTCTACGCAAGACTCGCCGAAACACTGGCGGATAAGAAACAGCAGCCAAGAAGCAGTGTGGTCGCCTGGATGAGATGCAGGCTGTCTTTCTCCCTCCTGAGGTCAGCCTTGGTCTGCCTGAGAGGAACCAGGTCACCTGCACCCAAAACCACCCGCATTGCCGACCTGGACTTTGAGGCGACGGTGGTTGATAGTCGTATCAACCACAAGCTCTGTTAGCTTAAAAATAAAATGTTTAGTAAAGTTTGTAATATTAAATAAAGATGGTTGTCGGCCACAGTCATTGGCGGGGTGGGGCCAATGAATTGCTTTGTGAAAGGATATGAGAGAATATACCGCTCACAACGCAACTCTAATAGATGGAGGCCCGTAGTAGTAGTAGTGTTTGTGGTGGTGGTGATCGTTGTAGTAAATCTCCTTGGTTGTAGTAGTAGTAGTAGTAGTAGTAGTAGTAGTAGTGGTAGTACGGAAGTAGTAGCAGTAATAGTAGAAGTAGTAGTAGTAGTAGTAGTAGTAGTAGTAGTAGTAGTAGAAGTAGTAGTAAGTAGTAGTAGTAGTAAGTAGTAGTATAGTAGTAGTAGTAGTAGTAGTAGTAACTAGTCGTAGCAGTAGTAGTAGTAGTAGTAGTAGTAGTAGTAGTAGTAGTGGTAGTAGTAGTAGTAGTAGTAGTAGTGGTAGTAGTAGAAGTAGTAGTAGTAGTAGTAGTAGTAGTAGTGATAGTAGTTGTAGTAGCAGTAGTAGTAGTAGTAGTAGTAGTAGTAGTAGTAGCAGTAGTAGTTGTCGTCGAACTAGCAGTCGTAGCAGTCGTAGAAGTAATCCTAGTCGTAGTGGTGGTAGCAGCTGTTTTAATTTTTTTTTTTTAATAACAATAGTAATAATAATAATAATAATAATAATAATAATAATAATAATAATAATAATAATAATAATAATAATAATAATAATCACATGTACTATTCCGTTCGATCAATGTTACCTTCGCTTTATTCCTAGACATAATAGGTGCAAACGATGTTCTTGAAGCAAATGAGTATTTGTAAACTACTCGGAAAGGAAAAGTCAATAATATCAAATCTGAGGCAAGACGAGTTGGAGCTGCCGTGTGTAAAGGCTCAGGAACTGCCGCGTGTTGGCCGTCTGGCCTTTTATGGTGTCCTTACATCCCTGTGTATTCTCATACATTGATGTCAAAGAAGGAATTTTATTCCCTGTCTTCTTGCTGCACTGTTGAGCACATTTTTAAACACACACACACACACACACACACACACACGTATACACAGTTAGGCTAGTGTGACATCGAGTGTCAAAATTACATTGTACGTAAATTTCAATTGTGTGGATCAAATGACTCGAGTTTTGTTGAGTCACGGCCAGCTGAAGCAGGCGTCAGAGAAGAACTTGGGATGGATTTATCTCTTCCTCTTTCCGCTGCTGCTCTTCCTCTTCTTCCTGCTGCTGCTGTTACCGCTCCTCCTCCTCCTCCTCCTCCTCCTCCTCTTTCGTGTGTGTGTGTGTGTGTGTGTGGTTCCGCTGGCCTAGTGGCTTTTAGTTCATAAATGTATTTGAATACACTTAATAACTGCCACAAGTTGTTATTTTTACATGAACAACCTATTTGTTGTTAAGTCCGTTCCGGCTGCACCACGATGTTATTTTAAGTGGATGACGATGATAGTGGATGGATATCGTACCGGAGGCAGAAACGGTCTTGGTAACAAATTACACAGTAGTACCAAGGCCGACTCGGCTAAGAAATAAGTTTGGGCGGGTCCCGCTCAGGAGCTTCCCTGGCTATAGCGCTGCCAAATCTTAATTAATGTATACAGAATATTAATGCACAATTTCAAAGAGTACGTAGATGACTTATGAGGGAGAGAGTGATATGTATTGGGAGTGACGTACCAGAGCTGTTAAGAGGTTCAGACCCCACCCAAACTGAATTCATATTTGTGTTGGACTATAGTTTTTCCCATAAAACATGCCGGCAGTTGATTAATACAAATGAAATTTCAAAACATTAAATGTCTATATAATTCCCTTCCCCTTTGTTGTATACCTGCAACAATAAACTGCCAATCAATCAGTCTATAAATACTGAATACGATATTTTTATTTTTTCTATGGAGGAAACCAACCTGGGGCGACTAAGCATTTTGTTGTCGTTGTTGAATGGTTTTCGAAGCTTTATCCAAATGCTACACAAATAAAACAAATAATAAAATCATGCAAACAAAAACGCCGCCACGCAAAATTAAATTAACAGGTCGTATCATATACACTGCATATAAATTGTATATGAATAAATAGCATCACAGTTGCTGCCCATGGAATACGAAGATACTATTCCCCCCCCCCCCCCACACACACACACACACACACAAACACACACACACACGCAGTGATTTAATACTTTTCCTGTAGTTTAAGATGACCAACGAGATGCCACAGATGAATGAATAAAAGTTAACTGCAGCGGCCGATCCCTTCCTTGTTATCTCCGTGATCTCGATTCTCCCCCTCTTTCCACTTCACATCTATCCGGAGCCCTTCTCCCTCCCTCTCCCCCTTGGCCTGCGTCTGGCAATTGGAAACCTGATCCTTATCCCACCTATTGACTGTCGACTTAACTGCCAATTTGTCCGTAAGAGATACATAGAGAGATCTTGTTTACAATTGGCCGCAGGGCTTGAGCGGCGAGGGTGAGCCAGTGGCCTTCGACCCCACAGCATCATTCAGGCGGCGGCGCTCAGAACGATGTGAAAAAGACCGGCACATAATTACGTCAATCTCTCTCTCTCTCTCTCTCTCTCTCTCTCTCTCTCTCTCTCTCTCTCTCTCTCTCTCTCTCTCGTATGCTGATCCGCGCTGGTTCATGTGCCGTAATTGGATCAGTGATTAAGTGGTCATCTGACTGGCATTGTAATGTTACCTTTTACCTCTTCCATATTAAGTGGCTAAGTCACATTGGGATGGAAGTAATTTAATATAATAATATTATAATAAAGGGTCCACATGAGTATTCTATTAAAAGGGGTCCGCTGCACAAAAAGTTTAAGAAACACTGGTTTAGGAAGAACAGTGACCGTCTACCATGCAGAAATAGAACGTCAGAGAGACTGGAGATAAAGGCAACAGAGAAGGATAGAAACCATAGGAGGGTAGTTTGAAAGCAAATATTTGTGCCAGACCCTATGACAGGCTTTTCTCTTTGTACCTCATGTCCAGCGCAATAGCAGAGGTTTCAATTCGGCTACCTTTGACCAAGAGTTCATTAGAAGAGGTCCATACATTCAGATGAAATCTTTAATCAGTAGAAGGGTCCGCTGCACAAAAGTTTAAAACACTGGTTTAGGAAGAACAGTGACCACCTTTGTAGGCAGGTGAAAGGAGACTGGAGATAAAATCCTTTGAAGGATACAAAACCATAGGAGGAGTGGTTGGAAATAAATATATCATGCCAGACCTCTAGTGACGAACTTTAATGTCAACGACAGAGGTTCACCAGAAACAGCTAAGAGAAGGATGATGAAGTTAGTTAGGAAAGACATGGTCACCAATGAACGCCGGTGCTTTGACGGATTACCATACTGGCGATCAGATAGAGATGTTAGGGGGAATGAAGGTGCTTTTGAATCTTCGGTTAAGAATTG
Organism: Eriocheir sinensis; assembly: GCF_024679095.1. Lineage (NCBI taxonomy): Eukaryota > Metazoa > Arthropoda > Malacostraca > Decapoda > Varunidae > Eriocheir > Eriocheir sinensis. The sequence goes on from NC_066536.1 coordinate 227,048, forward strand.
ATTCAGCTTTAGATGACAAGAAAGAAAGTAGCAGCTTATAGGACGGTTGCATTTGAGGGATTGGAAATCCACATCTTCCAGGGCACATTTGGACTATTTGAAGGTAATACTTCCAGCAGGAAGGAAAGGTAGGTGTTGACAGGCAGAGAGCGAAAGAGAGTTTTGACCAGGCAGGGTGCCTGTCAGCACGGAGAGCACATTGTTTTAAGGACAATAGAGGAGCTCCATCAGGTCCATAAGCCTTCTGAGGATTGAAGGACCAGAGTGGCATAGAAAACATCATTCTAAAATCCTAAAATCTATGCGCATAAAGGAGTCAGAGGGGGATGAGTCAGAGGAGATGTAGTAGCATAAGTAGTAGTAGTATAAGTAGTAGTAGTAGTAAGTAAAAGTAGTGTGTATTAATAAGTAATCAAAGTAGTAAAGCAGTAGTAGTAGTAGTAGTAGTAGTTATTTGCTGTAGTAAGTAGTAGTAGTAGTAGTAGTAGTACTAGTAATAGTAGTAGTAGTTGTCGTTGTATCAGAATTAGCTAAAAGTACAATGTTATTACATCTCACTGAATATTATCAACAGAACCAACCTACAAAACATAAGAACTGAACTGGAAGAATCAGTGAGTTATCTGGAGATATAGGCTAACAGCAGCAACAGTATTATCCGTTTTACTTTTTACTGCCTTTACCTTCAGTGGAAGTCTACGAGGGCTCAATGAAAACCTGTAGATAAGCGTGAGGAGGATAAGTACAGTACAACATCACCTTCAATGCCAATTTCACCTGAAGATGTATCCCTTAGATGAGCAGGTCAAGAATAGTGTGATGTATCCCTGTGTGTGTGTGAGCAGGGTAGAAAGAATGTTTATTGTGTGTGGAGAGAGAGAGAGAGAGAGAGAGAGAGAGATTTGTGTGTACGAGAGAGAGAGAGAGAGAGAGAGAGAGACATGGAGACTCGGGCTGACAGCAATTTGATTGGACATAAAAGGCCTTATTTATATGTTCAGTAAAATCTTCTCATGTATGTCTATGTGAATTGCATATTACTCTAATAGTTATATAAGTAGTAGGTAGCATAGTAGTAGGGCAATAGGAGGGTCGGTTTTCAGAGAGATTCTATGCTTTCAGATAAGTTCTTTAACCGCTAAACCCTAGAAAATGCCTTCTTGTAGTACAAGTGCCAAATAAGAGAGGAGAGAGTAGAGAAATGCTCAGAGAGTGTAGAGGAGAGAAATAAGAGAGAGAAGAGGGCAGATTGTGCCAGGTGCAACGTGTGTGCCGTATTTACTATTCATTTAATATTTTTTACGTGTTGCCCAGTGTCCGCGGTAGGTTTTATGAGGGAGGACCCTCTGACGGCCCTCTTTGTTGATAGTGGTATGGAAAGAATTTATTTGACAGTGGCTGCTGTGATATGATGCTTCTCCCAAGTGCTACCTCTTGGACACGAAGTCACTTATCAGTTAGGGTTAATTGAGAAGATCTGGACTAGTATGTAGGTAATCTTCCGCCATACTCAGCGATGATGACTTTGCGGTAGTACGTCTTTATTATTGTGTGTGTGTGTGTGTGTAATAAAAATAATACACCAATAATAATAATAATAATAATAATAATAATAATAATAATAATAATAATAATAATAATGTGCTGTAAAACAATAATAATAAAAAATATTTTATTAAAGTTCTGGCACGCCGTTAGTTCTGATGATAAAATAAATCTTGGTGCTACCTATTAAAAGGAGGGCTGAGTAGAAATATTTGTTTATCTTGAATTCATGTTTGGATAGTTTGTATATGGATATCGGTGAATACAAGATCACTGTCGTTGCCCTTCAGGGTTGTCCTAGGATATGTTTTAATTTGCTTGCTTTTTATGCGCTTCCCATCGAAGGCACTGTTTGACTATGGCAGTTAGTGTAGCGAGCTGCAGTAAAGCGGTGTACACTGGATCTCGATGAGATTGCTAGTGATGTGGGGTGCAAAACGGAGGGTGGTTGGGTGCTGTTTATTAGGTGATATGGTAGTAGTAGAGCCGACCTAATAGGTCCTCAGGTCGCTCGTCTAACTTTGAAAGGGCGTCATGGTGCCAGCCGTCAGAGCCTTAGGCGGGTCTAAGGCAATAGGGCATCGTCGTATTTGTTATAGAAAGGGACAGGAGCAATGACCTACCATGCTCCATGCCCGTCTGGAGCTCTCCAAGCCATTGTGTCAGGTGAGGGTTAGGGGGAGGATGTACCACGCCAAGGGTGCTTTACACACATAGTTTCAGTAGTACAAAAGAAGTAGTATATAATACGCTCTACCGTGCAGCCAGTACCACCAGCTCCTGAATCTTTGCAGCAATGGGCGACTTGTTTGAGGGGCTGCCCTAATGGTGTTAGTGTTATGTGATGTGCTGCTTCTAGATGAAGTGCCTGGGTATGGCACGTAGAATATGAGAGAGTGAGTAGATGAGTGTCACAAGGATGGTGAGGAGGAGATCCTCATCCTCACCTTATAAGTTCTTAGAGACCCTCTCTGGGATGCAGACCTGAGGTGTGTGAGAGGAGTGTGTGGTCAGTGCGCTGCCATGCAACATCAAATCTCCCTCCCTTTCTACATAAAAATCCCTAAAAAGAACGTAAAAGTCGGTGAGTCTGCAGGCAGGTTTGGCCCAGACAATGATGAAGCTCCCTAAAGTCCAACCCCACCTTGCCTTACCTCAATATCCATGAGACAGAGATTTTACAGACCCAGAGAGAGATAGAGCCCTGATCAGAGCCTCATCCACGACTCATCCACGACCAATTGGTATATTCCACCTTGCCCTATGTCTTTGCCATGACTCTAAGATCTATCGTAGAAATTTAACCTATTGCTACATGTCCTACGTCTATCGACTCTAACGAGCCAGCTTTCAGGCTTTGCATTCCTCGTAATTACGCGCTATTGCCCTCTTATCACTCACTACCAGAGGGTCACTCTCCTCACACCTCTTTCAGCTCTGCTCTCTCTCTTATTCTTACTTTTCTCTCTTATTTACTTATAATATCTTTTGCTTGGCTGTTACCAAGAGACGCTTGAGAGTGTGACCCACGTGGAGTCTTCCATGGTGGCGTGGAGATTAGAGGGGTGAATGGTGCAGCACCATCGCATAAACCACGTGTACATGCTGCCAAAATGTGAATGAAGGTTTACAAAATTAATTGTCTTTCCCTCAAATATCAAGCCCTTTCATTAACACCATGACAGTCATATATTATATATATATATATATATATATATATATATATATATATATATATATATATATATATATATATATATATAATATATATATATATATATAATATATATATTATATATATATATATATATATATATATATATATATATATATATATATATATATATATATATATATATAATATATATATATATATAATATATATATATATATATATATATATATTATATATATATATATATTATATATATATTCTATAAATAGCTTATAACGTACAGACTAACAGGTGAGACAGTTATGCATAGGTCTGTGCTAGATATGTAAACAATAGGGGTTTCCCAGGCCAAAGCCACAGGGCTCTCCAGTTAGAGTCGATCGACTATACTGGCTCTTTTACATCCAAAACTCTATCAACATCCCTTTCTGTTAAAGCTTCTTATCCATCTGACGTTTAAAGTTCCATCAAGTTCTCCTGCAAAGTCTTCCACTCTTCTCTTGAGAAAAGATTTAGATCACATGTATTTCTTTATCTGTCTGTATCCCGTCTCTATCGCTCCTGGACATCCTCTGGACCCACTGAAGAGGCGATGCTTTGGGATTTTGTCAGCTCAGGTGAGACAGACGCTGAGGATGTACCTTTCCATTTCCTGTGGAATGATTACTGCTTCCAGGAGTGAGACCCTCTCTGTGTGCCCAAGCGCATCACAGGGGTGATTCTTGTCCCGAATGGAGCACATTCTAATGTGTACTACTTCTCTATTCTCATGTTAAAAGGCCTTTGGTTTAACTCAATTTTGGTTTAAAGTTATCCTTGTTAGAGGCATCTGCTCATCAAAGTAAGGCAGCTCAGAGCCTTCGCACTCCTAGCATGCAGACCTGATGAACTTTATATTTCTGCCCGGAATCCTGCTAACCATGAAGATTGCTATTCTTCGACTAGCCAAACCTTCAAAATAGAAAATGTCAAAACCTTGCCTTTTACGGCCTCTAATTTTCCCATGACATGCTGGCACTTAGGCCATCTGGCACCCCCATCCCAAAATTTCTCACTTTCCAACTTTCCTTCTTCATCTTCCCTCCTTCTCCTTAACACTTTATCAGGAGTCCTCTGGTAATGCTGAGGGAATTTCTCCTTTCCATGTTAGTAAAAGTTCACAAACCACCTCCAGGGCATACACATTGAGGATATCATTGTTTCCTCTGATGAGCTGGTGGAGGGCGCTTAAGTTGAGCCAGGTTAAGCAAGCGAAAGTATATTCTTTTGCACCATTTCATAATTTCTCTGGTGCAATATTCTGGTGAAACCAGTGCATCAGAATGGTTGACCTGTCTAATCCATGATACTCACTTCTTATCTCTCCATGTAATACTCAACGTTTTTCTCTATTCCTTTTTTGTGTGCTTCTGACCTTTCTCCCTAAATATTTTGAGGCAGCAAGTTTCCAAACCAAATGTTGGCACTGGAAGGATACAGTGATTGTACACATGCAATAATCTGATGATACTAACATAGATTTTTAAAGTCTATATCTCAAAATGGAGTTTTGCCACCTTTGAAATGCAGCCTATACACAAAGCCTCTTAGAAGTCCAGTTCTATTATTTTATAAGTATAAATCATTTTAAAATTAATAATGAATATACACAGCTAATGGGAGAAAAATAATTCCTTTTGTGAAGCAAATATCCAGAAACTTAAAAACTGGATTTTCACAAAGAAACAAACTAATAACATACACCCCCTGCACTGAAATGAAGAAGAAAGCAAACACGTTTGAGGCATTTTTCCTTATATCAAGAAAATATTTATTAGGTGAATAAAGATTTTATCTTATACCATCAGTTTGTATTCTCGAAGTCCTGAAAATATATAGTAACTATTACTCAGTTCAGTAAAGAAGTTTTTTGGGGATATATGAAATTATGGCTTTTCATGTTGAATTTAATATAAAACAATTTTTTTTGCCTAAAATACTTCATAAATTCTCTTACTAAAAAGTGTAGTACATACAGTAAATACAAGCAACCCTTTAACCTCATAAATAAACACATAAAATTAGGGATCATCTTAAATTAAGGATGCATGAGTCTTCTGTCCAACTATAATACAAGGTTTATGAACTTAAAAGTAGACCACTATGCCAAATGAGGCGTCTAGTGCTCAAGGGGCAAACAAGCCAATTACCTAGATTTGAGCTACAGGCCTTCAAAGTCAGGCATAGCAAAAATATAATGGAAAAACACACATAGAAATATCGTCATACATCAACAGAAAGTTTTCAGCTAGATAAATTCAATGGAATCAGTGGTTGTATGAAAATGTGTTATTTATTAATAGAAAACAAACACAAACACGTAAGGGTGTTTTTTATTGATACATATTTATCATCCAATTTAATGCACATTCGGAAAATTAAAAGAACATTATATAACTAAAAGCCAGTTTAAATTTCAAAACAAAATTTCCATATTTAGGCAATTTATGAGTGTTTTACTACCTTCGAGCCTTGATACAGCCGACTTCATACATTCTGTTGGCAGACATAAACACACTACTCTCACCACCCATCTGCTGAGCCAGAGAGACCAATTTCCCATTTTCACATTCACAGAGGGTTGCACAGTGCTTCCATCCAATGAAAACCGGTGAAAACTCAAAATTCGCCATGATGGCGTGTTTGCCCCTTGAGTTCTAGACGCTTCAAATGCTCTCTTTCAGTTGTTAAATCTAACATTATAAACATAACGTTTTAAAAAACTGTCTTGTATCTATTTTCTCACCAGGGGAAAGACCATATCTGGACCATTTGCTGGAGACATCCTTATCCTGCCTGATACAGCTAATAATCTTGGCAACTGCAGCTTTTTCAAACTCATTCAATTCTTGTAAGCACTCTTTTTCAAGAAGGTTTAAATACTGTGGCATACATTCTTTTGTTGCTTTAGTTTCTTCACCTTTACTTGTCTGGCAATAATTTTTTGTGAGACTTAATGTGAAAACACCATCTTTTTTCCTTTTTCTCATTTCTGCATTCTTTAACAATTCACTCATAAATTTCTTTATTGTCAAGCCCACATATCTGTTACAGGAATTTTCCAAGTAGCAATTGGCCAAAGTTAAGAAGAGCTCCATGCTGTTCTCCCTTTCACTTTCTCTGTCAGAATTTGTGATCTTGATATCCTGAAAATATTCGATAACTATTACTATTACTATTACAATAGATAGTTTTAAGAAAAGGTTACATGAATTCATGGATGTGGTGAAGCTTTTCTTGTGAGAATGACTTTTTTTTTTCTCAAAATTTCTCTCCAATATTAGGGTGCGTCTTCCAAGATGCAGCGTCTTGTAAGCCGTAAAATACGGTAAATAAGCATGTTTTGACTAGACAAAAGCAGGTGATGTCACTTATTCTGACTCTTGTGAACTTTCATATTTATCTCTTTACGATTATTTCATGGAGGTATAGCTTACATTATTACTTTCAGTTTTACTAGTGACAGAGATTTTGTGAGTGTTATTACATTAGAATTCCACTCAATTTTGTGACTCAGAAACCACAGAAATATTATCAGTGTGTATGAATTAATATAAAAATAAGCACATACAGTAGGCACGCCTACTATGCGACTATATGGGCTACACCCGAGCTCGTGTAGTAGGAATTTGCATAGTAGAAATACATGTTCCTATGGGGAAAATGGTAAATGGGCGCCATTGCCCCAACTGAGCAACCATTTTTGTACTGCTGCCACCATCGCTGAGCGCCACACAGCCATGCCCTCGCCGGACACCAAGAAGGCGCACACATATACAATATATACATATATACCATATATGACGTAGACCAGACATAATGCTGTAAAAATCATGGATTGACTGGCAACGAGGTGCCGAGGATGAGGTTGTGGTGGTGAGGCATTAAGGGTGGTGTGGCACGTAAACAAAGGAAAGTATGAGGTGCGCCAAGTGCTTTCCACAGTGCCCTTACACATGTTACTGTGCTTACTCTACATTTTTCATCTCTTGTGTCTTTATTTTTCTGTTTTGTTTTGCCTGAATGACTGAAGTGTTGGCACAGTGTGGTGATGGCAGTGAAGCGGCATCAGTGGGACCACAATAAAACAATAAAAAGTGAGGTGTAATGTTATTGTGCTTATTCTACATTTTCATCACTTGTTTCTTTATTTTCTTCTTTTTTCTGACTGACTGGAGTGTTGGCATGGTGTGGTGATGGTGGTGAGGCGGCAGGTGTGGCAGAGCTTGTAAACTAAGAAGAGTATGAGGTATGCCACACTGCCCTTCCACATGGTACTGTGTTTGTTCTACATTTTCATCACTCGTTTCTGTTTCCTTCTGTTTTGTTATGAATGACTGACTGGAGTATCGGCTTAGTGTGGTGGTGCTAGTGAGGCGGTGTGGCATCGTATTCCGTCCCACTCTCGGGAGTCGTCCCATCCTGATTTACACATGCGCAGAACTCAATGTTTTCTATCACAGTGTTGATATCTGCGTTGATATCCATGTTTGTCCCAGGCAAGATGGCAGCAATACATAATGCTAGTTTTCATGAAAGAATGGCCAAATTAAAGGCTGACATGGACCCCATAGCTCAGCTACTATTAAATGGAGAGTATCCCATTAACCTGACGTGGAATAAAATGAGAACTTTGAGGAGACAGAAGGACAATCATAAGATCAAAGGTAAGCTTATTATAAGCTATTAAAAGACAGTGCAGTGAATGAAATGGACAAAATAGCATGCACAGTTCAAGTTGGGACACTTCCCGACAAAGGGGTGGAATACGACGCCATAGCAGCGGGAGTGGCAACGTTTGTAAACAAACAAAAGTATCAGGTGTGCCCTTCCGCATGTTATGTTTATTCTACATTTTCATCGCTTTTTTTTTGCTTTTGCTTTGTTTGTTTTCTTTGAATGACTGGAGTGATGGCATGTGTCCAGAATTTGATAGTTCCTTCATTCTTTACCTCCACCTCATATTGCGCACTTTGAGTTTGTGGGTTATACTTTCAGGTCCTCGTGTAGTGTGAAGACACATACTAGGTGTGCCTGCTGTACACTGATTCAACTCTAATATGTATCATGGGTCATGCATAAATGAACAAAAAAATCAAGAGAGGCTACTCTTTAGCCCACTACCCTCATTCGAGTCATAAAAAGTTCCTCCACCAAGTTTGTACCACTCGAGTAGAGATGTTAGGTGCACCAATTGTTACAAATCCCTGAGAAACACAGGTAATTTGTGATCCCCCTCAGCTGGTTTGGGCATTTAGGAATGGTTTTGATATCCTCGACTGTGAATACAGATACAAAGTTACTGTTGAGGATTCTGGCCATGTGTTTACTGTCCTGGGTTAAAGATCTGGTCTCATCTGCCAGGGGACCAATATTGGATTTTACTTTCTTTTTCGTTCTGATGTATGTGAAGAATATTTTGGAGTTAGTCTTGATTTCTCGCACTATTTATTTTCATAGTTGTTTACTACAAGGGTGCGACAAGCTGTGAGGCTGTTGTGGTACTGTGTATTGGCTTCGGCGATGTCATTCGTTCATTAGGTTATAATACCTCTTTTTCAAGTTAACTGCCCTTTTGATACCTGTGGTCATCCACGGTGAATCCAAGGCACCATTCACTCACCTGGATTTCATAGGCACTATTGCCTTCTCTACCTCCAGGAGCTTATCTTTGGAGACGTTCCATGCGTTGTCAATTGTATATTGTCAGGAAGCAGAAAATACCTCACTGCTTCACACAAGCACTGCCATGATGGAGTACAGAGGTAAGGGTGGGCAGAGAGGGACATAGTAAGAGGGTGGGGTCTATTATATTCTCTCACTCGGTGGGAAAGGGGACTAAGTTGACAAGGAGAAGGAAAGGGATGGAAGGGGTATGGTAGGGAGGGGAGATGGTAGAGGACATCTGTGATCTGAGCATTCGAGGCAGGAGACATTCCCTAGTCACACCAATACTATTTTTTTCTCTAATTTTGCTGTATCCTGGTAGAAATTTTCTGCTGATACACACACTACAGTGCCCTCCTGAGTTTCGCACTATCCGAGTTTCGTGATCCTCGATTTACGCGCGCAATCCTAAATTCTTACCATCCTGACTTTCGCGCTTTATCGCCCCAAGTTTCGCGCTGCTTTGACATGTACGGGTCATGTCTACCTACCGTCGGCGTTTCGCGCGATTCCTCAAGGCAGTGTTACACTGGCCATTTTCCTTCAACCGTTGGGGCTATTGGTAACCGCGGTTACCCGTGTGCCCAACTGGGAGCGAGTTGTCGGATGTCAGTACGGATGGAAAACGGCTGGGGGCATGAGCGACCGCGCGGCTGTATATAAACAAACAGACGACAGCAGTGACTGAGGAGGAGCAATGAAAAATGGCCAACCAAGCAACTTGTGAAGTAGACTGCCAGAGCTGCTCTGTCTACTATTTAATCGATACAGGGCGACTGCTTTGTTTGCGTTGTGAATACGGACAACCAACCTTGGCCGTGTGTGACACACACCTGGAAAAGTTGGAGCTGCCAGTTGCCCACATCACTGATGCGGTTGGAGGAAAAAGGCCCAGTGTGACACCAGCAGCTTAAAGGCAGTCACACAAGTTAGCTTCTCAGAAATTTTCCACCGAAATTATCTCCCGACAATTTTCTGCCTTGAATTTAACCTCAAGTTTGGTCACACAGAGGACTGTTGTATTCTGGGATATATCAGCTGAAAAGCAAAACAAACAATGGATCCAGACGTTGCAAAGATTGCTTTGTGGTGTTTTCTGAAGAAAAAAATGAAAGCATTTGTTGGTTCTTGAGTGGTTAGCTCCGAGACAAAGGGAGAGTGTGTTATAGCTTGCTACCATTAAATGCTACGAGAACATACTTACAGTGAGGACCCAGACACGATGAGGCAGTGGCTATGCTTGGACAAGACTCAAGTCCAAGACCTGCTCAACCTGATTACTCCAAGCTTATCTAGCTTCGTGGAACTCATTGTGGTACTGGAATAAACATGCGGATAGCTACTGAACCAATCAGCTGATACGCTCTTCTTCTTCTTCTTGTGACCACAACTTACCGGTTGGGTTACTGTGTTCACACGTGTTGGGGCGAGATTCACAGAGATGCGCAATAATGTCCCGCGGTAAAAGCTATGAACTAATGATCTAATTATCAACGTTAACTAAAGATTCACAAAGCTTTCATTTCGTCATAGTTAGAGGCCGCTGATTGGATGAGCGCCGTCGATGACATCATCGGACTTGGCGAATCACAAGCGTGTTTTCAGAACTGTCAGCCAATCATAAGACAGCTAGCCGCCTTCAGCTGAGGCTTCAAAACGACCCATTCTCTTCACATTTTCTTCCTTTTTTCACAGTTCGTATTTTGAGATAAAGAGGGAGTACAGAGGGGAAAAAAAGGTCACCTTCTCCACAGGCCGGAACAAATAAGTGCTTTTTCAGTGTTTTCAATACCCCGAGTTTCGTGATCCGCGGGTGTAGCGCTATACCTGCGGAACGAAGTGAGCGCGAAACTCGGGAGGGTACTGCAGTACATAACGACACTCATATTCCTATATACTGATAATGAAAGTTAAGTAGGGCAACACATCATATATGACCTTTAAGTTCAACAAGGCTCTTTGCCAGCCAAAATAACAGTGTGGATCTATAACATCAACAAGTATGCCATCACATTGCTGACAGCTGAGTTGTGACATCAACAGGTCTGCTATTGCAGTGAGGTGGTTGAACTTGCATTTATTATAGCATAATTATGAAACAGTTAATGGAGTAAGGCAGTACACACATGGATAAAGACAAAGATGGGTAGATAATGATGTAGAGAGATAGAGATGGATAGATATTAAAAAATACTCACACAGTAGGGTAAACTAATCCTATTGAGGCACTGGGCATTTTCTTGGACAATTATGAAGCTGACTACAGCTCGGGCCCATGGAGTTGGCAAGCTCCAGATCAACTCCGAATGCTCTTGACTCCTCAAACCTGGCGGTGAAAATTAAGAATAAGGTTTTTGTAAGTACCTAATACATTTCAAAATGGCAGGTATTGCATGTTGAAACAGCAAAAAGGGTATGAATTAACAAATGCCAAAACCATGAAAGGATAAGTAATGGAAGGTTCCTGTACAATTTATTTATAGATTCTGTAAGAAGACATAAGTGCCAAGGAGTAAAAAAAAATATTGGTAATGTAATAATAAGGATAGTAATGAAAAAATGTATAAGAGGTTTGGTATGGGTGTGACAGTGAATGGAGTGGATTGTGGAGTGGCTGAGTGGGTGAAGCGTGGTGCGCTGAGACGGTTTGGACACGTGAAGAGAATGGGGGAAGAATGGATTTGTGAAGAGAGTAAATGGGGGAAGGATTGAGGGAGTGGGTGTCATGGGAAGGCCACCTGTGAAATGGATCAACAGGGTGAGCGAGTATTGAAGCGAGAGAGTTGGAAGTAGCAGGATTGACACTTCTACTGTGACCACCCCCTGGAGGAAAGTTCCCATGAGAAAGCAAGGCACTGGAGATAGAATAGAATAGAAAATAATAGGGAAAGAGGTGAAAAGTCATAAGATATTCAAAATATTAAAAACCTTGAACAAACTAATAGCCATAATTTTTGGTACACAGGGGGAGGAAATGAGAAATCAAATTATTAGAGACAGAGATAATATGAATCTGATTGAGCTTTAGTAATAAGGAATGTCTCACTTTTAGAGGAAATAAAATCAGAATTAAATGTTTCTATTGGGTAGAGGAAGTCCTTCATCCAAGGTTGAGCAAAATCCATTTTTCAATTAAGGCCACTACTTATGCCTTACAAACCATTAGTGCCACTATCTATGCCTTACAAACCTTTAAAAGAGATTCGTATTTCCTTTTGGACAGCAGCCAGAGAAGTTGGTAGGGTATCTACAGGTAGGAGAGGTTGACCACTGAACTTCCACAATGCCTCTAGCACTAGTGAGACCAGTTGCTGAAAGAGGCAAGAAATTAATGAGAAATAAATTACTAACCATCATCTGAAGTCCACCTTGCTCATAACATTTCTACCGGTACAGAAACAATTAAACAATAACTTCAACTTACAGAAAGATGCCACTGGAGGGCAGTAGTAGTGGTCTGCTGTGACATCCATAGTTTGATAAGTTCCTTCACTGGAGATTTCAAGACATGGCAGTTTTCAGAAGTGCCACAAAATATCTGCCATGTAAGGAGGTCTTGAACCCCTTCCCTGCAATACATTAATGAAAAGCAATGATGTCATGAAGTAGTGGAGAGCCAAGATATATATCGATTATCGAAAATTAAATTTAAAAAATCAAAAATCCAGGAAAATCAGGTACAGAAAATTCAGCTGCCATTTTGATACAGTTTCCTCGACTTATGAACAGGTTCAGTTTGTAACAGTCGTTCATAAGTCCATTTGTTCGTAATTCCAACAAGCTAATCAAAGAACCAAATGCTTAAATTACTTGTTTCTGAGATATGAAAAACTCTTAACCCATTCTTTACTGCCGGTCCAAAATGTGTACACCCAACCACATAAAAAGTTTCTCCTACACACTGCCGCGGGTAATGTGTACCAGTGACAACATCATTTTAACCCTTTCATTGCTAAGCGCTCGCAACGAGACTATCCCCTCAGGCGCGCTCGGGCACCCCAGCGGGGGAAGGAGATCTCTTTTAACTGCTATATCTCAAAAACTATTCATCACAGTTACAAAACAAAAACACCATTGGAAAGAGGAGGCCAAGATCTATAAGATTCGGTTATGTAAGCCTTTCCTGCGAATGTACAGGCATGTTCAGGGGGTGTTTTTTGCTGTGAGTGCGACTGGCGCTCGCAGCGAGCTTTTAGCACCACCACCAAGTGACGCTAGTGCTCACTCTTTTAACCTCTGTATCTGAAAAACTCTTCATCACAGCTAAAAAACAAAAACACCATTGGAAAGAGGAGGCCAAGATCTATACGATTCGGTAGTGTAAGCCTCTCCTGCAAAAGTACAGGCACGTTCAGGGGGTGTTGCCTGTGAAGACGTACATTTATACATGCGTGACGGTCAGCCGTAAGGCAACTACTGTAGATCTCTTGATGATGGGGTGCTGGCAGGGCAGTATTGCCAGCTGCAAAATTTACAACTATTTGGTCAAAATATCAGTCATGTGATAGGTGAAGCTATGCAAAAGTGTTGCTATATTGGTCAACAACATCCACCAGTTGCTCATCCGTAGATTTTCTGTGCTGGGCTGACATGATTTTCCACCAAATTTAGTGAAGAACACACTCAATTGGCAATCCTGTGTTGTGAGAATTAGTGTTGGAACACTCTCATACGCGGGAGATTTGAGTGTGGCTGGAGCTCGCAGCGAGCGTTTAGCGCCACCAGCAAATACGCCTGACGCTCGCTCTGAGCATTTAGCAATGAAAGGGTTAATGGGCGTCTATGAAGGAAACAAAACTTTTAATACTGCGGTATGTGCGGTTTGGTGGTGCACGTGGTCGCAGCCTAAATCTCACAAACTTCATTCCTATTCCATTCCCATTCCCATTACACATTATCCTGGTATCACAACAGCAAAAAGAGCATAGTATAACAACAACAACAACAATAATAATAATAATAATAATAATAATAATAATACGATAAACTACATGAAAGAAAAGTATCATAGGCTCAGTGTATTGAAAAATAGGAGAAAATATGAGCATTGGTACTACAGTACAATAGTTACCGATACTTAAAAGAAAGCAGCAAATTGAAGGATGAATTAATGCTTCCCAAGTCGATTAAGTCATGACTTCACTAGCTACTACAAGACTTTCAACCTTATTGAAGCCGGAGAACAGTGTTGCAAACGCCATAGCCAGACAGAGGAAGAGTTGCCAATTCTTTTGATATGAATATCTCCATATTCGGGGAGGTGGCGCTTGAGCCCCTATGGTCCTGGGGCCCTCATATATACTCGACGTAATGACAAAGTGAAAATACCCCTGCGCAACCCCTCAGGTCGCAGGGAACCACGGTGTGGCGGAGATAAACTTTCCGCTCATGTGCAGGAGGCAGCGGTAAAGAAGGGGTTAACCCAGTAGCAGCGGGAATCATGTTTCTTAACCCTTTCCTTGCGCGCGGTGCAGACGCTACTATCCCCTCAGACGCAGTCGGACAGCCCAATGGGGGGTCTATTTTAACCTCTGTATCTCAAAAACTATTCATCACAGCTAAAAACCAAAAACGCCATTGGAAAGAGGAGGTCCAGATCTATTGGAGTCGGTTATGTATGCCTCTTTTGTGAACATACATGCACGTTCAGGGAGTGTTGAATGTTAACACTTATGTCGGTGCATGCGGGATGATCAGCCGTATTGAGGGAACTGCGCACATATCTCCTTCAGATTCTGGCAAGGGAGTGTTGCCAACTGCAATATTTACAACTATTTGGTCAAAGTATCAGTCAGGTGATAGGTGAAGCTATGCAAAAATGCTGCTATATTGGGCAAGAAGATCCACCAGTTACTCGTCCGTAGATTTGCCACGCTGGGCTGATATGATTTTCCACCAAATTTAGTGAAGAACACACTCAATTGGCAATCCTGTGTTGTGAGAATTAGTGTTGGAACACTCTTATACACGGGAGATTTGAGTGCGGGTGGAGCTCACAGCGAGCGTTTAGCGCCACCACCAAATACACCTAATGCTCGCTGCAAGTGTTTAGCAATGAAAGGGTTAATGGTCCCTCTAAGCAAGAAAAATGAGAAAAAATCACCCCTCACACAAACCATTTTATAATATATATCAAAGCATTTGTGATCAGATTATGTATCATCTTTTTTGGGGGGGTTATATCATGGCACAAATTTGGCCCGTCACTGCTACACGATAAAGCCACAAATTTGGCCCGCCGCTGCTACCGGTTAAACGGCAGTATGGTACTATTTTATGGGGAGAAGTTATCAATTCAGCGGTGATGGGTTACTATCCTTAGTGGCATTATGTTCTTGTTCAAGCAGTGATAGGTTACTGTTTCTTACATTTACATTAAGATCTAATATAAGAAACTGCAGTATATTTTTATATTACTCACCCATAAGTAGAATGTCTGACATCTTCTGTGAGAAGGAGTACAATAAACTCAAGAAGGTGGAGTGCTTTGGTTGCTTTATCAAGGACCTCCTCTTCCTCTGTATTTTGGTTGAAGCAGGATGCCTCATCACTTTCCATACAGGCAGCAAGTTGTATAACGTGTTGCACAAACTTCCAAGGAATGTAACTCCCAAAGTCATTAGGCTATCAAGAAGAGAACAAAACAATAATAATAGAATGTCTCCATGAAACTCTTTCATTCATTCAAAAGAATCACATCAGTAAAAGAACATCCATCCATTTATCTATGCCATGGAAACTAGTAGCAGAGACAAGCTGGAAATTGACTACATAGGTATGGGAGAAACAATGATATGCAAGAAGCATAAGAAATAAGAAGGGGAAATATAGCTAAGTACTCATAGAATTGAATGGAAAGTCAAAAATGAATTAACCAAGGTTACAATCCACATCATCTCAAGAGACAATGTTGTCTTGGGCCCTGATGGGCTGTGCAGTGTGCAACATCATTTGGTATAGGTAACAAATGATTGCTTCCCTCCCTTTTCTTGTCTCTTTAGCCCTACCAAGCCTTTTTACTCTTCAAACAGGATTCAAGGGAAATGGTGTTGACTGTAGTGATGATGTGATCAACAGTGACAGCAGAACAGAGCACCTTAAACAAAGTTATTTGTTTAACCCGGTAGCAGCGATGGGCCAAATTTGTGCCATGATATAAACCCCCCAAAATAGATGATACATAATCTGATCACAAATGCTTTGATATATATTCTGAAATGGTTAGTGTGACGGGTGATTTTTTCTCATTTTTCTCGCTTGGAGGGACCATTAAGAAACATGATCCCCGCTGCTACCGGGTTAAAAATTGAACATGCTATATTTTACAAAATTTCAGTTCACATTTCTGATTCATTACACTCTTGCAGTCAGCACATACCCTCAACATGAAGAAAAAATCCACTTGTAAATGGACCGTATTGTCTATACAGACAGCGCCACATGTAGCCACTCAACTCCAAGTTGTCCTTTCCATAGAGTTCAAGTTATAGACTAGAGTGCGTCTGAGGCTGTCTCCGGGATACACGGCCATTGTGCCGCCATCCCTCCAAGCCGATGATGGCACGCACTTCACTCCTGCCCGATTTCAGTTTTTCTCCATATCAAATAGTAGAGTCAGAAAATCGGGTAGGAGTAAAGTGTGTGCAGTCGTTGGCTTGGAGCGGTGACAGTACCAAGGCCTTGTATCCTGGAGGCAGCCTCAGATGCACTCTAGTACAAAACTTGAATTCTAAGGAAAGTACTGCTTTGACAGGTCACTGACTGGCCACGTGTGGCGCTGCATGTCTAGCCAATACAGTCCATTGAGCACATGTTTTCCCTCTTTTACATCAAATGGTGAATGTAATGAATAGGTTGAACTGTTATACCTTCATAGCATGCTTCAGTGCACGCAAGTAGTAAGTCTGCATCTTTGTACTGGCAGGAGGATGTAGACTGAGGAGCATGTAGGCAACTCTTAGTGCTCTGGAGTGGACCACACTGAATTGTGTCTGGAAAAAAAAAAAAAAAAAAGATCAGGTGTTCAGATGCTAAACAAAAACCCTGAAAAAAGAAACTATGGGAGGAGTGATGAGAAGTAGGACTAGTGGGTTGGATACACTTCGAGCAATGAACCCTATACTATGGAACGGACACTTGCCCCAGCCTTGTCATTAGCCCTCTCGCGCACGATGACGTGTTTCGCGTCATCAAAGGTAAAAGATCCTGACGCACGATGACGCGAAACGCGTCATAAAAGTTAAAAAATTGATTAAAAATTAAGTTTTCGGTGGAAGTGCGTCAAATTTGGAGTGTCATTTGTTGGGATAAGTTTCTTAATGGTAACATGGCAACCTTTCTAAGGAGCATAAATGAGGAGCGTGGAGTGATTTTTAGTTGTTAGCCTACTCTGACGGGAGAGGAAAAAATACAGTTTTCTTGGTGTAACTCAGGAACTAATAGGCGTATGAAGATTTTGAGGATACCATAAGAATCCTCACTAAATTCTGCTTCGAAACATATATTCAGCTAAAAAAGTTGGCCCACAAAATTTCGAGATAGCAAGTGGGGAAGAGTTGGTACTTAGGATTTATTGTCTACAATACTCTATACGGAGACTTGAAACGAGTTTCTATTGTTTATATATATTTTTTTCTCTATTTTTATTTGTGCATGTTCTAGTATAAGTCTTTATGAAGCCATTGATACAAAATTTATTGGGGTACGATATATCTGTGATGGTAAAATACGTACTGGAATATAGAGTTTCACGGTGGCAAAAAAAGGCTGGTCGGGCCTGAGAGATGCATGATGAGTGGAAGAGAAACTTACCGGAAACTTACCGTGCGCGAGAGGGTTAAGCCGCGAATTTTGGAAAATCAACCACTTTGGTGGGAATTGCCATAACTCCCTTATTTCTGGGGCTACAGAAAAGTTTTTGATATTAATTGACGGCAAAATGAAAGGGCTATATTTTTTAATTAGCGACCAAGCTCGAAAACCGACTCGAAAGGGTAAAAAATCAAATAAATTTGTAAAAAAAACGGCTCAGAAAAAATTATTTTTGAGTTCCCAACCTTGACACCTGCTCAAATGATTTAACCCTGTTTTTCGGCCCTTTTGCCGTGATTTGGACACATCCTAGTTTTTTGTTTATAACTTTTTTTATTTACTTAATGCTTTACAATTTTTTTTCTGATTATTAATCTGTATTAAAAGACCTTTCATTTGCCTCTGGTTTCAGTAAAGCTTGCTCATATTCAAGCCAAAGCAGCGACAAAATCTGACTCATTTCACGCGCCGCGACGAAAAACCTTCCTGAAAACACAAAAATTAATATATCTGCATAAAAACTCATATATGAACACTTCAATATATTGACTATCTTGTAATAATCCATTTTAAGATATCTATATAAAAATTTACTATTTTTATATAATCATTTCACTATATAAATCAACCTATATCAAGCGCCTTATTATACATGTTATTTCTATTTTTTTTTATTTAGTATTCAACCATATTTCTTCCCATTTATAAATAATACATTTAATTTGCTTTCTTTTGATACTAAATATATATAAAAATATAAATTATTCATAAGCGGGAAGAAATATGGTTGAATAATAAAAAAAATAAAAGTAACATGTATAATAAGGCGATTAATATAGGTAGATTTATTTAGTGAAATGATTAGTACATAAAAATAGTAGCTTTTTATATAGATATCTTAAAATGGTTATAATACAAGACAGCATATTGAAGTGTTCATATATGATTTTTTTATGCAGATATATTAATTTATGTGGCGTCAGGAAGGTTTTTCGTCGCGGCGCGTGAAATGAGTCAGATACGGCGAATGTTCATCACGAATTCTGGTCGAGCTTGAGCAAAAACTACTGAAGCTAGGAAGGCGTCCTTGGTGGTAAATGAAAGCTCTTTTAATACAGATTAATAATCAGAAAAAAAATTGGAAAGCATCAAATAAATAAAAAAGTCATAAGCAAAAAACTAGGACGTGTCCAAATTTCGGCAAAAGGGCCGAAAAACCGGCTATATTGTGACGGCTCGAAGACGAGCTTGGAATCGAGCTATCAAAAAATCCTTCAAGTTGGTCAAACCATATTGCCAAGAGGGGCTACATGCCAAATTACAGCCTTCTAGAGGGAATAGCAAGGCCACACTAGACGAAAACGGCAAAGTGACTGGAGTTCGTCAAAATCGCTCTCGAAGACAGGGTTTACGTTTCAAGCTCTAGCGACGAAACTACTGGGAGTAGGGAAATGTTATGCACCATATTGGAAAGCACATTGGCAGGGCTAAATCATTTGTTACATAATTTTTTTTAAATTCTCAGAAAATGAGTGGGTTATAAGGCTGGGAACTCAAAAAAAAAAATATTCAGTCATTTTTTGGGAATTTATTCAATTTTTTACCCTTTGGAGTCAGTTTTCGAGCTTGATTACTAATTAAAAAGTATAGCCCTTTCATTTTGCTGTCAATTGATACCAAAAACTTTTCTGTAGCTTCAGAAATAAGGGAGTTATGGCGATTTGCACCAAAGCGGTTGATTTTCCGAAATTCGCGGCTTAATGGCAAGGGCGCCGCAAAATCAAAAGAGTAAGCCGTCCATTACTTGAGATGTCACTGCTTCTAGATATAGGATACTCATAAGCATCCATATAACTTGGTGGTAAAAAAAACTCAAATTAGAACTTTTATAGGAGTATATACAGAGGGGTTGCACGTGACGTCATCAGCAGCGATCAGCTGATCACTTCTCAGCTGCCCTGCAAAGGCCCGCCATTTTGGGAGGCACATATTTACCGCAAGAGAGCTCCTCAGCTTTTCCCCGACATGTTTCTGTGTTGGTGGGTGTGTTAGTGGCCCAGCTATTACTGTGTTGGTGTGTGTGTAAGTGTCCATCTGTTACTGTGTGGGTGTTGGTGTCCATCTATTGCTGTGTGGGTGTGGGTGTCCATCTATTACTGTGTGGGTGTGGGTGTCCATCTATTACTGTATGGGTGTGGGTGTCCATCTATTACTGTGTGGGTGTCCATCTATTACTGTGTGGGTGTGGGTGTTAGTGTCCATCTATTACTGTGTGGGTGTGGGTGTTAGTGTCCATCTATTACTGTGTGGGTGTGGGTGTTAGTGTCCATCTGTTACTGTGTGGGTGTTGGTGTTAGTGTCCATCTATTACTGTGTGAGTGGGTGTGTTAGTGGCCCATCTATTACTGTGTGGGTGTGGGTGTGTTAGTGTATCTATTATTGTGTGGGTGTGGGTGTGTTAGTGTCCATCTATTACTGTGTATGTTAGTGTGGGTGGGTGTGTTAGTGGCCCATCTATTACTGTTACTGATAGGTGCTACACTGCCACTTGCAGTAGGTAGACAGGGGCTGCCAAGTATAGTCAGCGGGCTTTTTGCGAACCCCTTACGTTCTTATGTTCTTACTAAACACCGCCCGGGGATGCCCAGGGTTAAATTAGTCATATATTAATTGTTCTTATCATCAAATATATCTTGAAGTTTGATAATAAATGTATATACTGTTTGTCCATCATCATTTGGCAGCCTAATGGATAGTTATATAATGAAGCCTTGCCTCACTGTCCAGATTTTCTGCATATTCACTTAGATTCTGTTATGAAGACGGAAGGCACGGGCCAGCCATCATCAGGGGGCAGGGGCTCAGCTGATCGCTCTTGCCTCCCAAAATGGATGAGAGTTGTTTTTCCTAAAACAAAAGCGAAGCAGTGTGACGTCAGTGCAACCCCTCTATAGAAAACTAAGTGTCCTTACCTCTATCACAAAATCCTTCAGAAGACTTCCCAAAATGCTAGGTGGAGGATAAACGTATGAAGACACCTGAAGCAACAAAGTCTCCATCGCATTAACAAGGAGTTCTTTCTCATTTACCGTATCATCAACTTCAGTACAGCAGGTATAGAAATGTAGTTCTCTGGAGGTCAATTCTCTGTGTTCATGAGAATATTGCTGATAATTTGGTGCATCTAAAACTTGCTGTGAATCAATATCTGCATCAAGAGTCTCACATTTTAGATTTGGAAAATTTTCAATGCCTCTTGGAATACAGAGAGAATTTTTACTACATATGTCATTGAGGTAATTCCTTGTTCTCAAAAATTGCACTATAACTTTAAAAAAATGTTCTTTTGTTATAGTGTAAATTTGTGAGTTTGGTGACACTGCCTCTTTGCGCTGAAGAACTTGCTCTGACACTGAATCAAGAGACTTTTTTCTAATGAATCTTAAAGGATTCGCCATCACACACTTCTCAGTTGGCTCAGAGGTAATCTTACCACATTTAAGTGACCATCTTTTCAACAGTTCAGGAGGATTCTTAGAATATGAATTTATACAATCACAATTTGGTAAGGGAGATTTTCCAAACAGATTAGGCTCTCTCATCGCATTTATCTTCTCCCCCATGCAAATGTGGAACTCTTTCAGTACAACATTATGAGTGTTGCTCTCCACAGAAGGAACACCTGATGAAGTACTCACAGGTGTTACATCCTTAGACACACACTTTTTAGTTTGAATCTCACTCATGCAATTGCTCTTCTCCCCATATTGATTCTGTAGGTTTCCATTCACTTTTTTCGTCACTGATAAAGCATTCACTGATGTAATATCCTCAGAAGTTTTCTTTTCAATTGGTTGGATATCATTAATGTGATTCCTGTTCAGTTCATCTTGATTCTGTATGTCATCATTCACTTTGTACACCACTGGAATATTTGAAAGCGTTCTATCTTCAAGAGCTGTCCTTTCAGTTCGTTCATTTTGGTTGGTATCACTCCTTTTAAGTCTATCTCCATTCTGACTGTTATCCCTGTTATCCTCCACATCATACACCACTGAAGCACTTGACAGAGTATTATTAGAATGGCTGGACTTGGAAACATTATTTATTTTACCCGATAAATCTTTTTTTCCAAGAGCACTCCTTTTATCACAAATACTGTAACCTGATGAAGGTTTCTTAACTTGATCAAATTCTTTCTTGATAAACTGTGTCAGAGATGTTTGCTGAAAATAAAGAGAAACAAAATTCATAAAATTTGTTCATGTTATATCCAAAAAACAAATTTAATGTACGTGTAATCCAACTGAAAATGAAAAATGTATCGACATGGCACCGTCTGCTAATAAAGAAAGGGCTGTTGCAAATTGTGCTGCTGTTACCCAAGTTACTGACTTGTTGCTGCAGTTAATTGGAAGGAAAAAGCAGTTGTGGGCATGATCATGGTTTCAAAGACAGGAGGACAGGAGTGTTATCCCAAACCTCATCAGAAAACAATGCTGTGAAGACTGGGAGTCCTACAATTTTCATAGAAGGGAAAAATATATATTTTGAACTGTGGTCCCACAGGACGGGGGTGTTCTCTTATCTTGTCAATTAAATATTATACAAAGCAGCTCTGACAGTCCACTTTATGAGTCTCTTAGCAGACCATCTTCTACTGCTCCTCACTTTTCAGCCACTGCCAATGTAAGTTTGTTTACATACACCCACGCAGTTGCTCATGCCCAGAACTGTTTTCCATCCATACGGATGGAGCCAGCGGTTGGGGGCATGGGCAACTGTGATTGCTCGTAACCCCAATGGTTGGAGAAAACGGCCAGTGTGACATCACCTATTGCACCGTCAAATCTCCTCCGTACAGGTACGGTAAAATTAAATTTAGTTTTTGTCTAGATTTCATCTGATTAGTATTGAATTCCTCTTTTTTGGTGTTAGATTTATTGATTTCCATTGGTTTTGTGTTTATGAACTTTTTCACAAAGTACTTTTGTAAAAGTTTAAATAAGCAATCATCTGGGGTCCAGGAATGGATTAATACATTTTACATTGATTCTGTGGGGAAAATAGCTTCAGTTTATGAACATTTTGGGTGACGAACGGCTTTCAGGAACAAATTAAGTTCGTGAACCGAGTTTCCACTGTATTTATTTCTTGCTACCCTACAATCAATTTTCACTTATTCTGGTGTCTCTTATTCCTCCATTTGCTCCATGCAGTATCCCTTTTACTCTTACCTATTTCATGCCTTTTACTGAACCAGTCATTTTTAGGCTACAAGAACCTCTATATTATTACACATGCCTTGGTGGTGCCCTTCAAGACTGCCACTAGGGAGAGAGAGAGAGAGAGAGAGAGAGAGAGAGAGAGAGAGAGAGAGAGAGAGAGAGAGAGAGAGAGAGAGAGGGAGAGAGAGAGATTATCCCCTCACTCTGCATTTTAAGTTAAGGGGGCCGGCCGTTTTTTACCCTTTTTCCTTTCTTCAATGGGTTATTGTCATGATTTATATACCAGACGTAAAGAACACCCTATACATAAGATTTAGCCAAAAAAAAAAAAAAATCTACCACCTTGCTATTTTTTACCAATGACCATTTATGGAAAATTTGAAGGTTTTTTTGAAAAGGCTATTTCTACTATAATTATTGCTCTACATGGGAACAATTATTATAGTACAAGAACCATGTTTAGGCCAATGAAAGTATAGCGAAATATTGTATTAATAATCATTAGTTTGCGGAATATAAATTTTCAAACTTTCATGGTCATAATTTCCCCCTATAAATTCAGACATTAATACACCATAATTCAGTCACATCATATACGAGAAAAAACTCGGTATAGTTTGATTTTTACAAGTCTAGGCATAGTTTTGGTGTTGGTTTCATTGAAATCAGTTGAATAATGATGGAGCAATTGAAGTGCAAAGGTACATAACTTACATTTTGAGATATTTCCAGGTAAAGTTTTGAATGCGTAACAATCAAACATAGCAAAGTGATATCACTTATCCTTTCATTTATTTGTAATGATATATAGAAATATATATCTTCATGTTCAGTCATATACAGTACCCTGTCCAGTTTCGCGCTTGCTTCATTCCAAAGGTATAGCGCTAAACTCGAGGATCGCGAAACTCGAGGTGTTGAAATCCATGAAAAAGCGCTTACTGGTTCCGGCCCATGGAAAAAAATTACTCTTTTTTTCGACCTGACTCCCTTGTTATCACAATTTTTTCGACTTTACTCTCTTGTTATCTCAAAATACGTACCTTGATAATAGGCAGAAAATGGGAAGTGAAAACAGGTCGTTCTGAAGCCACAGTTGAAGTTTCTTCGTTTTTCGCCTGGCCGGCCCCCTTAAACTATATGAAAGTTACACAACTTTTTAATATTTTTCTACTTGCAAAAAGTCAGATATTTGTCATACCTTGAACCGACAGTGGAGTTTTCCTTTCTTGCCAAGAGGACTATTGACAGCTTGTATTTCAGATAATTTTTTACCACCATGTAGACTCCGGGACTTTTCTGATGCAACTGAAAGAAAAAAAGTTGTAATTAGAAAAAAAATATAGGCTTGCCAAACTTACAATGTATGGACAGTAAATGACAGCTTATAAGATGCACTTTATTTTCCAAAAAATGTCCCAGAAAATCACCCTCCGTCTTTTAGGGTTAAAGGCCAGCTTTGGGTTATTGGATAGTGGAGTTTTATTGCTGCAGTGGCCCTTAAATTAAACTGCAAACATCTCCGCAAATGTAAACGAGGTGGCGATCGCTTCTACACCAACAACAGTAACTCTTTTCTAATGTAAGAATGTATAATGGTAGTACTTACCACTACTTCATATAATGTAACACATCAGGAAGAAAATGAAGTAAGGACGTTTAACCTTACATGTACCTAAACAAACTAATGGACGGTTCTACACCAATCTTGACGACACGCGCAAGACCCACTGCATTTCCTTAGTACAAAGCTAGAGATCACTGAAGTAAGACAGGCCTTCATAAAACTGTTTATCTTTGTTAAATTGATAGACACAAACAATATATGGATAATATTGAGATATTGATACTCAAGAGAGGACATGGAAAGAAACTTAATAAAGGAACATGTTTGAGTGACTTGCACTGATGCACCATAAATTCCCCATCTTTAGTTTCTTGCACAGGTTCCATGTTGTTCTCTCTCTCAGAGGACTCTGGAAGGCTCATAGCTCTTCGAATGACAGTGCAGCCTTAGCCTTCCTCTTTTCTTCGTATGACCTCCATCTTGGTAGTGTGGGTTGATGGCATGAAAAAAAAAGAGTTGGTGGCAGGTAACAGCAAGTCGTCAGGGGGTGTAGCAGGGCAGTGCAAACGGCAGAAGCAGCTGTGTTGCCAAGCTTGACAGGCAGCGTCCTCACCACACATTACGAATACCCACAAATATTTGAGCATATCTACCGTATTGTGACGTCATGATGGGCGAGTACTACAGGACTGGTGTCATAATGTCAGTTACACAATGGAATTAGGCCATTCTTTGCCTCCACCTCGCGTATGGGTTCGATTCACACATTATGAATACGTGGGTTATATTTTTAGATCCTCGCATAGTAGGTGTTTCGCATAGTGTGGAGACGCATAGTGGGAGTGCCTGCTGTACTTACATTAAAAACTGATGTGAGAACACATAGTAATGGGTATGCATTGGATAAATTCATGTTCAGGAAGAATATAGGCAAGCAGTGGTTCACAAACAGGATGGTGGATGGGTGGAACAAACTGAGAAGGTACGTAGTTGAGACAAACACAATTGATAGGTTTAAAAGTACGTTAGATGTATTCATGGATGGGAAACTCATTTTTAGGAACTGCCGTGTGTAGGCCATCTGGCCTCTCTTAGTCTCCGTATATCCTTTTGTATCCTCACGTGTATTCTATAAAGTGAGATTTTTTTTTCCCTTTTACAATCGCGTCCATATGAGAGATCACCAGCCAAACTGTCATTTTGTTATTCTTGCAAACAATGCTAATGGTTCTGTAACTTGCTCCTATTTTCCTAATTATACTTAATTTTGCATTCATTTGTTTCTTACAAAATCTTTGACATACTTACCTGAAGTGGTTCTGCCTGCAGATATGTAAGAAGTTTCAAGCTTTGGATCATGTCGCAAGTCAAATGTCTTTAAATCAACAGGATCATGCCTCTGAAATGGGGGTGATGGAGGTATAGATAGACAAAATCAAGGAGATAAATGAAATCTGAATTATCACATTATCACCATTTCAGCAAACCTTGGAGAACTTGATATTTGTTAAGAAAGTCATAAAACAAATCACATAATCTATCAGTAAGACATCACAATATCTAATAACAAGTAGAAAACTACTGATTTTCAATCCATTCCTTGTTGAACATCATAAGTTTTACTACAGTATTCATGAAAGCTCTCCTTGTTCAAGGATATTGGATCTTTTGCAATCAAAGCATGCATTATTCATGCAACACAAAAAACTGCTGCATACATACAAAGCACATTTGCATTAATGTGATACTTACAAGAATCAAAGTGCTCCTGATGAAAGAAACATCAACCAGAGGTATGACGCTGTCTACTATTGCCTTCGCATGGTCAAGCATCTCTTTATTTGTTACCACAAAATCAATAATTGAGGTATCATCCTTCAGTGCTATTTCAGCTCCTCCAGCTACTAATATCCTGGAAGAGAAGATGAAAATTTATTTTCTTTTCTCTTTCCATAGACTCAGGAACTGTCAATTAACAATCCTCTGAGGAGGGCTAATTTAAAGTTATCAATACAGAGTACGTAAAGTGAAGCTGAAAATCATACACAGAAAAGTGAACCATTATTTACGATGAGCCTGAAAATTAGTTGTTACAAAATATAAATTGAAAACACTATCAACCCCTTGGCACACTATGGTGCAAATGTTATGAAACTAAATATACTGTGAAAGTTAACCCATAATACCATTGGCATCATATTCAAGAAAAATTATGGTGTCTACAACCAACATTATTTTATAAAGATGTTTCGTTGCCATTGACATTAAGTGTTATACAAAAGTATATATATATATATATATATATATATATATATATATATATATATATATATATATATATATATATATATATATATATATATATATATGCTTCCAACGATCAGTTGTCATTTCCGATTACTCTGAAGCATAATTTACAATTCAACATGCCTTACTGATTATAAAATCAAGGAGTAATTACCAAGAAGAAAGTAATTTACCTTCTTGTATAATGATTTTGGTTGAAATGCGGACAAATGTACAGAACAGCCCTTTAACATCCATTTAAAAATACAAAGACTTGTCAAATTATTCCCCTTTACTGTCAATGAACAATGTTATATACACAAACAAAATTAAGGGCGTATAAGCCCTCAAAAGAGCATGCGTATATATATGTACTAAACACTTCCCTAAGAGGTACGTATATGCATGTACTAAACACTGTACGGGTTTTTTTTTTTTTTACTATTGTATAAAAACAAACTATACCATGCCTTAATCTCCTATCCTTCCTGATTAAAAAGCTTTTAGAATGAAGAAAAATGGTCAACAAATAAGGGATGAGTTACAATAAGAAAATAAGCAATTCTGCTAACAGCTGTTTGCTAGGCGCTAAAAGTGCTCCCTGCCGCTGTTACCCTGTGACAGTGCTGTTAAGGCCTTAACAAGCTTTGTGAATATCTGCTAGTGCTTAACAGAAAAATGTTAAGGCTAATAGGTATATGTTAGTTTTAACAGCTGTTTGCTAGTGGTAACAAGTTTTATGTATATGGGCCCTGAAATCTCTGACTTGACTGCTGTACCATTGGAATTGGTGGATGATTAAATGCAAAATAAGTAAGTACTATAACTTTAATATTAACATTATATTGTAATTTGAAATTATTATGCAGCCCCCCGCAATTTTTTTTGCCACGAGCCGCCACTGCTCCTGAACATGCTAACTGCATGTTTCCAGCCCTCTAGCAGCTCTGCCACATACAACTTTAGCTCACCTCTATGCTGTCCTAATTCCTAATGCAAGAGTCAACCAGCATTTCTCTCATCCTTTACATTAGTAAACTATGGAACAGGCATTCTTTGTTTGTCTTTCTTCCTTCCTAAGACTTCAACACTTTCACGAGGGGAAAATCACAACACTATGTTAACCTAAACTAACAGTTCATCATTATTCCAACAAACACAAAGATTGAATACCGTACCTTTTGAATTTTCTTGAGACTGATGGATTGAGCAATACCAAAATCTTCCAGCCCTCATACAAGCCATACCCTTTCAACATCCTCTTCCGACGGTGGTATGTGGCCAGTTCATTGAAGTCAGTGAGTTCATACCCTTCCTCCTTGAGCCAACGGCCTTCTTTGTAACTGTCTAGGATATACTTGGCAGACAACAGCCATTTTCCTGGTAAAAAAATATATTTGTTAATAAATGAATGATAATGTCAATAAAGGTCAACAGTAGTACAGTCCTTCCATGTACTTTGTAAGAATATGGGCAACATATTGCCTCACAAAGTAGGAAATGGCAGGGTACAAACTATTAA
This sequence comes from Eriocheir sinensis, assembly GCF_024679095.1. Classification (NCBI taxonomy): domain Eukaryota; kingdom Metazoa; phylum Arthropoda; class Malacostraca; order Decapoda; family Varunidae; genus Eriocheir; species Eriocheir sinensis. The sequence continues at coordinate 255,388 of NC_066536.1, forward strand.
AATGAAATTAAAGGGTTTAAAAGAATCGGGGGGGAGGGTGTCCAACCCTGCATGGTTTGCATACTTCCTCCCTTTTTCCTAACATTATCTTTCCAGTAAAGCAGGTCTCAAAACCAACCTGCATATTAGTATACACTTAAGGTTAAAAAAAAAGTGTCTTCCTAGGCTTCTTAGATTTCCCTCTAAATAATTTGAGACACATATTTATCTGTTCAAAGCATCATAACCAGAGAATCTGAAGTTCCTTCATGATATATTGCCTGCAGACATGTTGATCAAGACTGTGTACATTACACTAATCTCCAATGTAGTAAAGAATCAGATTATAGCTATTGCATTACCTTACTCATTTCCAAGTGATTAAAACATCCCTAAACTGCACAGACCATTTAGATTAATGCAATCGATACACAAAACAGAAATGTGGCCTATATGTTATGTGGCTTTGTCTCAGCAAATCATTATAAACTAACCTGAATCAGTTCAGAATAAGGTTGGTCACACTCTTTGTAATAAATTTAGGGACTGAGGTTGATAAAAGATCCATACTAGAACATAAAATAATTTTGTACATACCTCCAGCTAGAGCACCTAAGATCTTCTCTGTTGTTTGAAATTCTAGGGCAATCACATGTGTGCAACTTATTGGAAATGTGTCCTTCACAGGATTCAAAAGTTTGCCATGCAAGCTCTCAATTTTTTGCACAAGAGACTTTTCCAGGTTTGCAGGAATACCAGAGAAGAGAAACTTTCGTCGGTTCTCCTCTGGGTGGATACTCAATCTGGCATCCATTATTATTTCATCCTGAAAGATAAGCAAAAAAGTGATAATTAACCACTACAATGATTTTTCAAGGTTTGCATCACTCTTAGACTCCCTAGCTTGAGCAAACAAGCCACTTGCAGATTTTTTAAAATTATTTTTAAAAGTTAATGTTGACACTGTTGATGACCCCTTTTGGCAGTTTATTCCAGAGGTTTACAACTCTGGAGGAGAAAACATGTTCCTCTTATAGGTGCAATGTCTTGGTGTGAGTAGCTTCAGTGTGTGGCCGTTGGTCTGTACGGATGCGGGTCTGGGAAGAAGCAATAAAGGAAATAATTACTCCATCTTTAGTTGGTATTATTGGAGGCTCAGGATAACTTCACAATTAGTCACATTCTGCCCATGAAAACATAATCTGTGTCTACAAAAGAACATGAAACTAAATTCTAACGCAATACTTATCTACTTCTGTGGAAGTCAGTCAAGGAACATGCTTCACACTCCATTCCTAGGCACAGACTTAGTTCAAACTTCAAATTCTTCCTGCTTCCCGTAGCAAATGAAAAAGGAGCTATATGATTGGCTTCGAGTACAGGGGTGTGGAGTCAGAGTCGGAGTCGGTAAAATACCTCTGACTCCAACTCCTTTATATGATCATTTTTTGTGTAATATAGTTGTGATTTTTTTTTTTTTTTATCATGCTGCCAATAGTGCCTGTAGGCTTTTTTGAGCGGCCTCTTTGGCAATCCCAGCCCGTTACTGCCGTGGTACCATATGACTGCCAAACCAGTTTTGCTACTTGGTGGGGAATTCCTACATATTTCTGGGAGAAATTACCTTTTGTGGGGGGCATAGCCCCCCCTGGACCCCCCCCACATGTATATGTTACTTATTTCAGCAAGGAGGTATTTCTCGCAACACCGGCTGCACCGTCGCCAGAGGAGGCGACGCGCTTTCGTAAACATTATCCCCTATTTTCAAGAGTAAGAAAAAAGTCCTTGAATTGGATTTTCAAAGCGTTTCCATGACTGTTGAAGGTTTGTAGAAAAGATATATGAAGAGATACTGATGTTTCATAAGGTAGGTAATGAGATACTGGCACGGACCTAAAACGAATCTTAACCATGAGATACTGGCACGGACCTAATACGAATCTTTACCGAGGGCTGAGTATGGGCACACTAGAATAATACCAACCATGGTGGTCTGGTGGCCTGTCTGTTGGCTGGGGATGTGAGTGTGCCAGGTTGGCCGCTTGGTCTGCCACGGTGTTGCCCACGATGCCAATGAGTGAATGTACCCACTGCTGGTGGGCCCGTCTGCCCCCGGAGGTCAGCCGTGCCAGGAGTGAGTGAATGGTGAAGCAGTGTGGTGAATGTGAGGTTTTTACACATCAAATCGTGGCAAAGCAAACGCCTACAACTCACCATTAACCTAATATGTTATAATTTACAGTCTTGTGAATCAGGATAGATACCTATTACCAGTACAATGAGCATGGCAATAGGAGTGTCATGATAGATACCACAGAGTAATAACTGTGATAGATACCTACCTATTTATATGTAAAGCCTTCTTCTTCAATGTTTTAGTGGGCAGGTTAGCCTTTTTCTTCTGGAGTGTGTTATGGGGCTAGTTAGGCTGTGGGACCAAGGCCTCCAAGTCCAGAGCCCGGTCAGCATGCCTACTTCCTCCTTTTGTTTAGATTGCGTTACGAACTTACGAGCCTAAACATTATTTCCGATTTTGCTTGCTACTCTCTTACGAACTGATTGGTGGATTCCTTATTATTAAAAAAAGATAAATAAGGATCGGGTAATTTCTTTTTCATATGATAAATGTCTGCTCTCATGCTAAAATTGTTACCGATAATGGGCTGGGCCATACTAAAAAAATATATAAATAAAAAGTTCTGTAGTTTGCTGGGGACTTGTTACAAGGAGAAAGATTCCTCAATGTATGAAGGAACGGTAAGAAAAACGATGGACGAGCAGGCCATTCGATCCCAAGGCTGCCAAGGTGATGGAGAGTCGGATTGGAGACGTAGAGCAAGGCCGTCCCTAATTTTAAGGCTGCCAAGGCGCTGGAGGCGCAGAACAAGGCCGTCCCAAAGGTTGCCAAGGAGATGGAGGCACAGAACAATTAAGGCCGTCCCAAAGGTTGCCAAGGAGATGGAGGCGCAGAACAATTAAGGCCGTCCCAAAGGTTGCCAAGGAGATTGAGGCGCAGAACAAGGCCGTCCCTATATAAGGCTGCCAAGGAGATTGAGGCACAGAACAATTAAGGCCGTCCCAGAGGTTGCCAAGGAGATGGAGGCACAGAACAATTAAGGCCGTCCCAAAGGTTGCCAAGGAGATGGAGGCGCAGAACAATTAAGGCCGTCCCAAAGGTTGCCAAGGAGATGGAGGCACAGAACAATTAAGGCCGTCCCAAAGGTTGCCAAGGAGATGGAGGCACAGAACAAGGCCGTCCCAAAGGTTGCCAAGGAGATGGAGGCGCAGAATAAGGCCGTCCCAAAGGTTGCCAAGGAGATGGAGGCGCAGAACAAGGCCGTCCCAAAGGTTGCCAAGGAGATGGAGGCACAGAACAAGGCCGTCCCAAAGGTTGCCAAGGAGATGGAGGCACAGAACAAGGCCGTCCCAAAGGTTGCCAAGGAGATGGAGGCACAGAACAATTAAGGCCGTCCCAAAGGTTGCCAAGGAGATGGAGGCGCAGAACAAGGCCGTCCCAAAGGAATCCCAGAGTTCGGTTGGCTGTGGCACTGATGTGGTCTATGTGAGTGTTGAATTTCAAGTTAGTGGAGAGGTGGACACCAAGATACTTGTGTGTGTGCACTGATTCTAGTTCTGAATTATGGAGAGTGTAAGTGTGATGGAGGGGGTTGTGAGCTCTGGTGAATCTTAACAGTTTGCACTTGTCAGGGCGGAAATGCATCTACCAGGTGCGCTCCCACCGCTGAGTCTGCAGTCGTCATCGTCGGCATTATTCAAGAAGAACCTGGTGTCCTTCAACGCCTCAAAAACACAGTTTCTCCACCTATCCACTCGACACCTGGAAAACTCTGGAACAATCTTCCTTCATCTGTATTTCCTCCTGCCTACGACTTGAACTCTTTCAAGAGGAGTTTGGATTCTTTTAAAAAAAAAAAATAGTCTAGTGGAAGAGTTATGGCGTTGAGAGTGGAAGATCGTTAATGTACAGGAGGAAAAGAAGGGGGCCTAGAACGGTGCCATAATTGTGGGACACCTGAAGAAACATCAATATATCTCTTCCATTATCATCATTAGGAACATCATCATCTACGACTACTACTACTGTTACTACTACTACTAATAATAATAATCGCCAACACAATTATGACAGTAATATGACTCCTGCAGTGGCTAGTGGACGAAGGTCTCCCGCACAACCCCAAGGTGCAAGTGATGGAGGGCAAGTACCTTTTCAAGCCTCCTCTGCCGGTCACAGACGCACGCTTCCTTCTGAGGCTCCTGCGGCAGCGGTACAGAGAGGGTGTGTGACCCTCTCTGACGTGAAGGAGTCCTTGCCCGGATGGGAGGAAGCGAAAAAGGTGCGTGTAGAATTAGTGGGAATGATCGAGTATGTGCATGAGAGAGCAATAACACTCAAAGAGAGGCACCCAGACTGCCGCCTCTCAAGATCGTCAGCAGCCCGCCTTGAAGCTCCTATATCACAGGCTGCGTGGGTTACTGAGTGCCTATACAGAGACAGTGGCTGATCGTAAGGCTAAAAACAATCTCCTGCCACCTTACGGCACATTACAACGGCTGGTGACCAAATTATAGTAAAGTATAAGGGTGTAATGGTGGGTTGGCGATACCTGTTGATGTTGACACAAACTGTCTCTTATTTACTTTCCCAAAGCTCGCTGGTTGCTGGCTCCCAGCTGGCTATTAAAGGAAAGTGTGCAGGACTGACACAAGTGTGCTCAGTTTCAGTGGACGACCCGTATGGCTGTGAAACAGAAATACAAAAGAGAGCGTGTGCTACCGTTTGAAAAGCGCGGCGAAAACAGGGCTAATAATGGCGTCCAAATCGTAGGTTGTCGTGACTCTCTCTATCAAGGGTAATACGTACGTACCGCGGGTAGCTGCATGAACTGCCATGCTTGCTTATGGTTGCCCGTCGGCTCGAGAATAACCTTCCCAATACTGCCACGCCGATGACTTAGAAATCCTTATAATTTGTCACTTAGACAGCAGTCGCACGCAAATTAAGGCGTTTCTGGAAAGGACACACACACACACGCACACAGAAATCGGCGATCATCATATTCATATGTCATCAGAATGTATGGCACAGGGTCAAGCAAGCGTCATACATCACGTACGGCAATCACTATAAATAAAATTCGCCTGCGCCACTAAATAATGATAATGGGTTGGACATGCAGGGGTCGTCCTAGAAGCCCCTCGATCCAGACAGCCTCTTGGCGCCATGGGCAGCATCATAATATATATCTATATATATCTATATATATATATATATATATATATATATATATATATATATATATATATATATATATATATATATATTTACTTCAAAGTATAGCATAATAGATGGGATAGACTAGCAAATTCGATTAGCTCATCATCCTCAAGTTAAAGTTACCTATATCCCCAGAGAGAGAGGGAGAGAGAGAGAGAGAGCATGGGCTAGGCGGATAATACAGCTTGAATGAAGATTAACCAATGTTTTATTTGTACAAAGGAATATTATTTACTATCCCCAAGCATATAACAATGCCTGTAAAAGAATTGTCCATTTCGAATGGGAATGATGTAACACTCAAATTAAATGAACTTATTGCTAACGTAATTTCATTACTCATGATACTGTACAGAAAGTAAAAATAATTAATATATTAGTGATGTTTTTTTCTATGGTTAGCGCTTCATAGCACAGAAAACGTGGAGCCCAATTCTCTCTAACGCAGTGGTGCCACATCAAAATCAATATGAGCCTGTGTTCCATGCTTTCCGGCTAAATGTTCGCAGCCACGAAATGAAAGCAGTGATATTTTATTCTAGTTTGATAGCTTCTTGTGTGGCATAGACAGCCTGCATAGAGAAAGCCAGCCCGAGGAGCAGCGCGGTTGGCAGGCGTGCAACAGTGTTTGTGTGGCCACGCGCGTCTCCCGGCACTCTCCGCAACACCTCGATGTTTGGGTTTATTTAGGTGATTATTTATATTTTTTGTTGTCAGCTTGAAGGTGCTGTGTGTGATTGTGGTCGAGTGGGTGCCACGGAAGGCGGTGGATGCCTGTCCGTGGTGGAGGGAGCCAGCCACGAGGAAGGAGGTGGAGATATGTGTTAGGCGGGGAGGCTTGGGCCTGCGCCGCCTGCCTCCCTCCGCCTCCCGTCTCTCATCTTAGCTAATATTGCCTCATTGTCTCTTCACTTCCTAAGCCTCGCACTCTCTATTAGTAACAGGGGTGCAGGTGGTGGTGTGTGGTTGAAAGAGAAGCGGGAGACCCAAAAATGACGCCCTAGGTCTGCTTTTAAGGGGTGATAATTTGTGGCACATGGGCTGGGGCAGCCCAACGTCCTGTGCAGGCCAGGCGGGGGCGGCCTGACCACGCCGGGCCTCACCCTCGCAGGCCTCACTCCCCCGCCTCACCCACACCTACTCGCAGGTATTATTAGATATGTGCTGCTTGATTTGGTCTGGTGAAGGCCTGTATAAGCGGAGAGTAAGGGTGTGATAGCTGGGGTGAGCACACGAGTTTGAATTCGGCAAGAGGTGACGGGAGCTGTGTTGGTTTGGCTTGGGGCCCAGCCTTAACAGGGTGTGGGTAGGGCATTGGGGGCTTATAATGTTTTTCAGTGGTGTAATTTGAAGTGGGTCTATGCCATCAGTTACCCAGAATTAATTGTTTATGGTAATATGTAGTACTGCAATCATTTTTCATTGATTATTTTCCAGAAAATAACATGGAAGAGCAAATTATCTTTGAATTTCAGAAAAAAGTAAAATAACAACCAATGGGTGATCATTGCCTCTGACAGTCATTTGATAATGGCCAATTTATCTTATGAAGTTTGGGATACTTAGTAATTACTCTGGCACAATAAAGTTATACCATTACACTGCTTTAGGTGTATTAAACAACACTGTTTCTATTTGATTACTTAATTTTATTAGTATTCCTAAAAGTTGTAGGGAAGTTAATCTGAGATGTTACTGATTAAATATTTAATATTAAATATTTAAATATAAGTCTTTTTATGTCCATATAAAACTAATGTTATTGCAGTCTTTTTGGCTGGTCGATATATCAGCATAGGTTTGCGTATTTGACCTACAAGTAATTGTACTTTAATTATTTTTCTTTAGAATGTATCTTCACTAATTTAAGATATTAACATTAAAATCTTAAATGTGTTGCACTTCAAGATTCCCATTATCGGAAATTGTGATACCAACATTCTAAGTAATTAGTCTGGTATCACTTATTCTCATAATGACCGTAAGTGCCCTTAAAGCTAGCCTCAACTCACTCCTGCATAGATGTAATTAAATTTATAATGTTCACTGAATGAAAATGATGCTGAGATCTAATTTATTATATAATGGATATTGTAATGAGAGGCAAGGCAGGCTGTATAACTGGTATCATTTGCATATAGTTGAAACTATTTTTGTAGGTCATGAGTATACTTCTGCTTGTGGATTAGATCAGAAATAAATTGACTGTATCTCTTTCAGGTTTAGATTGAAAATTAGAAATCTACAATGAGTTTTGAGTCGACCACAAGTTCTGCGCTCCCCGAGGGGGAGACCCGCACCAACCTCATCATAAATTACCTCCCACAGACTCTAACGGACCAAGAGTTTTACAAGATATTTGTTGTTGTTGGACCTATTAAAAACTGCCGCATTATGAAGGACATGAAGGTATAATTATCCAAGAAAGGATTTTTCTTATTTTTATTATTAGTTATTATTATTATTATTATTATTATTATTATTATTATAGTGTTTTTATTATCAATCATTACTGCGGTACCACTTTAAATGTGACTTTTGTTTGAGCATACTGCTTCACAGGAAAGCATGGCCAAGAAAATTCTGCCTCCATATTTTTCATATGCTATTTATTTATTAATATATTCATATATAAATATAGAAAAAAAGTGAAGAGTGGACATCATGCATTTTTTTATCACTTGATTCATCTCAATGTGAAGTACTGATTACAAAGAAAATAGACTTCACAGTTGAAAGATATCCAGTGTTTAAGAAGCTTACAAAAGGATGCCTTGTTATTTGATTCTAAATGTGTTGAAAATCGTGGCTGAAGAAAGAACAATAAATGGAAGAGGAAAAATTGCAATTTATTTTTAAATACATGATATTTTAACTAGCATATGTGATGTAAAGTAATTTTCTTATTAGATTTACAAATACTGTGCTTCATAAGTTTTTTGCATATGGCAACTGGTTAATTACTAAGGTCTGTGTCAGCCAATTGAAATCAAATTGAAGTGAGGTGTTCACGTTAAATTACTCAGTTTACATTTACCTAGCATTTGATTGGTGACTGAGTAAAGGATAACATATATCTCTCCATTAGAGTTATGATTCTCTATTTTCTCAAATACAAAGGGATTTAAAAGGAGTATTGTCACTAAACATAGCTCTCTGTGACTCGCCTCCACACCATTGCCACTGCTAGTAATTGATAAGAGATGGATGTTGTTCCACATGTTACCACATTTATTAGTATTTTCATGTAACTTCTTAATGTTTATGTCAATAGGGTAGTTCTAGAGTTATAGTTGAGATAGTTGGGTCTGGCACTTCTATAAGCATGTACTGAATGAAATAAGACTCATTTCAATGATGGAAACTGAGTTGAAATTGAAAATTTTATGTTGTGTAATCATATTTTTATTTTTTATTTTTCTTATTTAGCTGTTGTTGAAGAGAATAATAATGGAACTAGCTCCTGAATATTTCAAGTGGTTGATGTCAAGGTGAAGGGCTGAGCCCCTCTCAAGTATTTTTACCTAGAACACACGCCAAAATTGTCACAGCCTTATATTTCTTCTTTATGGCATCCCACTCTCAAATGGCCATGTGTATAAAGTCAATTCCTTATTATTGAGTATAGATGCAGTTCATATGAACTTCCAACTTTTCATGGTTTTTCATCATATGGGAATGCAGAGCAATTAAGAGATGTGGCAAGGAACATTTTTTGCCCATGTAGTGAACTTTTATGATACAAGACTCAGGTATAGTCACAATTATTTAATATGCTTAAAGAAGGTGAGCAGTGTAATGGAAGGCAGGAAAATGTTTGATAACAGTGGATGCGATGAGTTGTGAAAATATATATAAAGAGGTATTGCATGAGGAATAGAGCAAAGGCCAGGTAGATAGTGATGGAGTGAATGATAAATGATACATGAAGAGTTTCAGGTATGTGGTACAGGTGCTGAGCAGTTAACCTTTCTGTTTGTAACTAACAACTGGATTCTAGGCTGCTTTTGTGAGCTCTTTGTTGATTGGACAGCCGCTCGAGGCAGCCCTCCTGCTCATCCTTGGAGACAGAACTCTCCACACTACAAGTTTTATGCTTTGTAGGTCACATGTTATGTAACACTTAATTGATTTCTTCATCACTGGACAGTAGAATGATAGTGGATTACAACTGTGATGATAACTCAAATTGACGAAAATGTTAATGAAATAATGCCAGTCAATGACAGGGTAATAATAGATGCTTATACTGCTTTTTATTCCACGTCAATTTTTTTCATGGAATTACAAAGCAACTGTAAGAACAAACTATAGCATGTGATAAAGAAAATTCTCTTAACCCGGTAGCAGTGGGGATCATGTTTCTTAATGGTCCCTCTAAGCGAGAAAAATGAGAAAAAATCACCCCTCACACAAACCATTTCTTAATATATATCAAAACATTTGTGATCAGATTATGTATCATCTATTTTTTTATTTTTTTATATCATGGCACAAATTTGGCCCGTCGCTGCTATACGGTAAAGCCACAAATTTGGCCTGTTGCTGCTACCGGGATGATAGTGTCATCAGAATATAGATAAGTTGGAAAGGAAGGGAGGTAAGCAAGTTTTTATAACAAGTTGAAGGCAATGGACGAGTGACTTTGTATCTTATGCAGACACACAGACACACACACACACATACAGAATGCGAGAGAGAGAGAGAGTGTGTGCGTGTGTGTGTGTGTGTGTCATTGTCGTCTAAGATTTACTCCTTTAATAAGGGAACAGGGCCTTTGCTCAAAGGCGGCCCTGTAAATGTGTGTTTGTGTGTAAGATACAAAGGCACTCATCTTTTACCTACAACTTGGTATAAAAGTTTGTTTGCCTCCCATCCTTTCCAGCTTACCTATAATCTGTTAGTGAGAATTTTCTTTATCACATGCCATTGTTTGTTATAACAGTTGCCTGATAATTCCATGAAAAAATGGCATGGAATAAAAAGTTGTAGAAGCATTTATTACCCTGTCTTTAACTTTGACTGACATTATTGCTTTTATATTTCGTCAATTTGAGTTTTTTATCAACACAGTCATAATTCACTATCTACTGTCTAGTGATGAAGAAACCAAGTAATTATTATGCAACAAATGACCTATATAGTATAAAACTTGTAGTGTGGAGAGTTCTGTTTCCTAAGATGAGTGGGATAGGGCTGCCTCAAGTTGCTGTCCAGTCAGCTAGTAGCTTACAAAAGTAGCCTATGATTAAGTTGCTAGCTTCAAACAGACAGAGTATAGTTCGTGAGTCTGCAAGATATATGGGAATCAGATGTTAAGCAGTTGCCAGTCAGAGAAAGAAAGAAATTCTGAGACATGGATGGAGAGTTGTTACTAAAAAGAGGGTATGAACAAGGAGAACTGGAGCCTTCTATTGTGGTCAACACCACAAGGGAAGTTCTGGAGGAAATATAGCATCAGAACTAAATATGTATGAAGAAAAAAAAAAAAATATGACCATAAATGGTGATGGCTCTGAAGTATGGCTGATAAGAGGCACAGGTGTTCTGGTGAGGTGGGGAACACAGGACCACCTGGAATGAAAGTTAATGAAACTGAAAGCCAAACAGTTAAAGGGATGCTGTTATGACTGCATTACTGAGTATCCATGCAGATACCTTCATACTTACTGTCCTGTGCAAATTGAAATTTGAATGAAAAAATGACAACTTTGTCAGAATCAAGAAAGAGGCTAGGGCATTGGAAATGAATATGCAATCTGTTGTACCCACAGTAAATTGAATTTGGAAAGGAAGGACTACACTTTCTTGCCATGTTGAATTTCATACATTTGATAGTAATTTTGCTGTTTTGACTATATATTTTTATTTACTGCACATTCAGTTCCATTAAGCTCCATCATCATAATTCAATAGGAAATTGACTGCAGAGTTTAATAGGTTTTAAAACTTAAGTAATAATAAACATGTTCTTAAACACCAGCATGAAATAAGGTTATTTATAGCAGCAGATAAAGATTTTTTTTTTAATAACAATTTGTTAACTAGAACAACCTTTGAATAATAGCCCACACCCCTCATGTCACTCAGCTTTGTCTGTTTGTCTGAATAACCTTTTGCACAAAGGGAACATCGTTCTAAGATAACTATGGTTGGAAATAAAACTGGTGAAGCTTTGTTGAATTTCCAGGAGTGAAAGCTTGTTAGCTGGTGTAAATTTTTATTAGGAAATGCAATGTTGGTTGACTATTTAAACTTTCCCAAGCAGACATGTAGATGTTCACCTAGCTAATTGCTTGCTGCTTTCAGTAGTTTTATCCCTCTGAGTTCTTCATATATGGAGAAAGCTGTCTGCCTGCTCATCAAGATGAAAAAAAAAAGGTTCATTGATAAACACTTTCTCTAAGTGGTGCATTGCCTTTGATGCTACATAGGATTACATCTATGAAGAATTGTATAAAGTATTGTCAAGATCATGGGAATTTTAAAGTTTGATCAGCATACAAAAGCAATATTCAATTTTGAGATGACACTATTCTTTATATGTACCAAGTCTAGTGGCAAACTTGTAATGTGTATATTATAATGTACATGTGTATGTATGACTGTATGTGTGGTGACACCCGATAGATCATCTTACAACACGTCGTGCTGCAGCGTGGGAAGCTGTGATGAACTGACACTAGGATCAGCAGATGACTTTCATCGCCGTCATCACCCGTCTTCTGTCCCTTCTCCGTGTTGTTCGCCCGTTTTATTTGCTTGTAGTTCGTCCGGAAGGGTGTGGGTTCTGGTTGATGATGGCTGATGAAAGTCATCATTTGCTGATCCTAGTGTCAGTTCATCACAGCTTCCCACGGCTAAAAGCACGACGTGTTGTTAGACATCCTGTTGTGTGACACCGATCGGGTGTCGCCACACGTACAGTCATACATACACATGTACATTATAATATACACATTACATACTGCAACATGATAGAAGAACTAAGTAGTGAGATTCTACAAGTAGGGCTTAATGTGAATAAGAAAAATACTAAAATACTTAAAATGAAATTTGCTCAAATTGAATTTAGTTATTGAAAAGTGAGCCCTGAAAACAGTTTGTGAATATGTTTATCTACCTAGGACAACTGATACACAAATTCCTCTGAACTGGAAATAATGAGGCTTTTATGTAATGGTTAGCATGCCTGGGTATGAATTCCTAGGCCTGGATTCGTATCCCAGCTTGGCACAGTTGGTGCATAACTCACTTAGCTATTCATCCCTCCTTATCAGTAAAAGTGTAAAGTTGGGAGCATATATAGCTGTGTGTGGCCTTGTTGCTCATCTCCATTGCATTAGTTCTTAAGCCTGTGGTGGGTAAGAACCCATAAACCCAGGACACAGCCAGTGTGACATCTGGTTACCACAGCTTACCTTTCCCAGGTTTCCCCAGATACATATATATTGACCAGACTGAAAGGAAGCATGAACAGCTGAGTGAACTGCACTTGACTGCCCAGGTCGGGATTAGAACCCAGGCTTGTGGATTCATAGCTAGGCACGCTAATCACTGCATCAGAGAAGCTGGTTGATGAATGGGTACCTCGGGAAATCTTGGTGAGATAATCTGGTAACCTGGATGTCACACTTGCTTTCTGGTCCTGGGTAGTGGGATCTCACCCACCACAGGTTCAAGGGCCAATGAGACAGATGGGTATCTAGCTCTACCATGCTCAGCTATAGCATATACCCCAAATTTTATCTTTACATTTAGAAGTGGACTGGAGAGCTTTCAGAAAACAAATAACCTATTGAAACATACCTTTGTGCTTGAAGAGAAAGTGCGTTATGTTTGTATTAATTTACTCGTAATATGTTACATGAATTTTGAATTTGATATTGCATATATTGCAAGGTTCAGGGAATGCAGTTGCAACTCCTATCATTAATTGTCATGTCAATATTAACATAAAATACATTAAATTCAATACCTTTCCACAAACCCAAGTTCATGCTAAGTGCAAGCAGGCTGTATTTCAGACTAGGGATTTTGATAAAAATGTCATTTTACTGGACAGTGTGGTGTACCTTCTGATAATGTGAGGATATACCTGCAGAAATTCATAAGCATTTGTATGATGCATTAGCTATGAAAAGACTGAATGTATTTGGATTTGGTAATGGTGGTGTCGACTATATGAGTGTGTATTTAATTACTGGTGGTGATTATGACTAATAATGTGGTGTTGGGGATGACTACATGAGTGTACTTCATCATATGGTGGTAGTGATGATATTGCAAGTGTATTTCATCACTGATGGTGGTGATAAGTACTGGGCCAGTTTTAGTGACTAGTAATGGTATCTTTATTGGCAAAAATTGTTTGGCAGGTGCCAGTATTGTAGTTATTGTAAATCATTCTTGATTTTATGGTTTATGAGAGAGAGAGAGAGAGAGAGAGAGAGAGAGAGAGAGAGAGAGAGAGAGTCATGTACGATATATATAGGATATGAAAATAATATATGAAAGTATAAAAAAATTATGCCTGAGCAGTCCAGGATAAAAAAAGGAAAAGGTAAAATGCACAAGACAGAGTGACACCTAAAGTTGTGCAGGAGACTAGACTTTTTGAGTCCCTGCTGACCCCAGATAAGCAGAGGGTGAGAGAGCAGTGTATCAGCCTCTCTGGGACTTGTCTCACAGAATTAGCAGATGAAAGAAAAATTATGCTTACTTTTTCATGATATTTTATCTACATATCACTTATAAGATGGAATTGAGGTGTAATTTTTGTACACAACAATTATCTAAGTCTTTGGGCACACTACAACACATGAATCAAAATTTGTCTGAAAAATGATGCTGTTCAAATGAACTGTCTGCTTTGGTTAACTTGTGGTAGTGAAATGGCTAGATATGGGATCAAATATGAGCCTAGCAAAACAGCAAGGAATGTACAGTCAGCAAAAAAAGGATTGAACACCCATGGTTTAATTCAGTAGAATTTGAACAATTTCTGTAGACATGATTTTGTGTAGACTAGGTGGATACTAGTGGCAAGAGTCTTCCTATTGGTACCAATCTAACCAGCACAACACCCGTGTCTATAGATTTTGCTCATCCTATTCAATTGACCCATGGCTGTTCATTACTGTTTTTGCTGACGGTACATGAGTGTATTCTTCTCATAACTATGCAGCAGCTAAAATATATATATATATATATATATATCTCTATATATATATATATATATATATATATATATATATATATATATATATATATATATATTAGATATTGTTACTGGGTGGTTTTGGTTACAAAATAAACGTATTTGTAACATCTGGCATCCAGCTCTGATGCTCCTAGTGCAGTGGTTCTTAAGGGGGGAGTCCGGTTTGGAGACCCCAAAAATATTAAAAAAATGACTTTGTGAAAAAAATATATTTGGTAGGTATACATTTTGGCAACTATCTACTTGAGATTGAAGATGATAAAAAAACTCATAGTAAACCTGAAAAAAGCTTCCTAGTGTGTTTTAACGGGATCGCGATCCATCAATAAACTTTATCAGCCCATATCTCAAAACATAAGTTATTCCCCTTCTAACGTTAACCTTGGAGCCAGTTTTAGCTTGATTTCAATGAAACAAAGACTAAAAGGCAGAGGAATACTTTCTCTTCAAATCATCGTCGCTGTTTTTTTGATATATGTCTGGTTTAATTTTATATTAATATTTTTTTGGGCAAAAAAAGGCAAATTAAAAACAAAAAAAAATCAAAAAACAAATTCAAAACCATAAATGAAAAAACTACCGACGCATAAACATTTCATATTATACCGTCTCTAAGTTACAGAAAAATGAAGGTTGTGGGGCCACTTAGAAAGACGGAGATTCGCTTTTAAATTTTCGTTGTAGTTGTAGTTGGGGGGGGAAGGGGACAAGAATGGGGGTCAATGTCTAATGTTGATGTAAATGATGCCAATACTTCACAACATAAAAATCAGAGCGATTCATGCATATTTACCGGAGATATGGCACCCCCGATCTAAACCGGACTCTCCCCTTAACCTTTTCAGAGGCGCCGAACCCTAACGAAAACCTCCGCACAGTAGCCGAACCCCTCAAGTATATATATATATATATATATATATATATATATATATATATATATATATATATATATATATATATATATATATCTATATATATCTATATATATCTATATATATCTATATATATCTATATATACATACAAATGGAAGAAATATTCCTTCAAAATTCAAGAGTATATTGATTTGGATAATACAAAGAATGGATTCCATTTTAATCTATAAAATATTAAAGAAAATTTGCTTAAAATTCAACTGCAAAATTAAATGTCTTTAGGGAGGATCTTCGCCGCACCCCTGAGACGGGCTCGCTGACCCCCTGGGGTTCGATCGAACCCAGGTTAAGAACCACTGTCCTAGTGTCTACTGGAGAGGAAACTCAGTTGATTCATGGAAGCCTAAAATAACATGTAATATATATATATATATATATATATATATATATATATATATATATATATATATATATATATATATATATATATATATATATATATACAGGTAACTCGATTTACGCGAGTTTGGTTTACCCGTTTTTTAAATAACGCGGGGTCCAAAATCCAAATAAATGTTTAATATTACACGTTTTTTCCACTTATACGCAATATTTTATGGAGTGGGAAACCAGATGTCTCACGCAACTGGACTCACACGGCACTGCGGCCACACAGCTGAGCTCAGTTTTTCCCGCACGCCACTTGAACAACAATACAGTACCCACACTGCCACACTACTCAAGAATAGGGGTGGGCAGGTACCGATACCAATACTGGTACTAATGTTACCAGGCTATTCAGTATGGTACCGGTACCAGACTGCTTGGTACCGGTACCAATACTAGCCAGTCGCTCATGGTGTCCCTCATTTCTTCCTCACGAGTGAGGCTGAGACTGAGTGCTTGAGTGGATATCTCGGTGATATGGATATTCTCTCTCTCTCTCTCTCTCTCTCTCTCTCTCTCTCTCTCTCTCTCTCTCTCTCTCTCTCTCTCTCTCTCTCTCTCTCTCTCTCTCTCTCTCTCTCCACTGAAGGAAGTGAATATTTATTTTTCAATAGAAACCTACCTCTTGTTTGATTTACATTGCTTTTGATTTACACAACCTCTCCAAGGACACAATACTACAGAATCGAGTTACCTGTATATATATATATATATATATATATATATATATATATATATATATATATATATATATATATATATATATATATATATATATATATATATATATATATATATATATATATATATATATATATATATATATATATATATATATACAGTCATCCCTGAAATTGTACGGTTACCAATAGTACGGGTTCAGTTTTATACGGATTGTCATGGAAGAATTTTTTTTAGGATTTTTAAATTACCCGCTCGTAGCACCAAGTAGCCATGGCATGAGTGGCAACACTGTTCTACCAAAACACTTGCTAAAAGCACCCCGAAGCATTCGAGAAAGGTGTTCATCTTGCAGAAGAATTCAGATTTAGGAGAAGTTACGTTTTGGGATGAGTTAAGTTGCGGTAGGAAGAGCATACCACGTGAATGAGAGCAGTGTTTGCTGTATCTATCATAGTGTAAAAGAAATTCTTGCCACAGTAACTGCCAGTGCTCCAAGAGTGCTGCAAGGGTGGAGATAAAGGCCGTCCTTTTCTGTTTGTTCATAAATTAACCTATTATAAACACATAAATAGGCATTTTCTTAGCTTAAACAAGAAATTGGTGGGCAGGAATGGGTACTCCTACAGAATCGGGGTCCCGCCTGGCTCGCTTCTCGTTGGCCAAAGTTGCCAGATATGCATTTTCTGCTGGTGTTACCACACTGGGCATCAAGCCTTCCTGGCAGTGCTCCCTTCCACATTAACAATGAGCCATGTCATACACTCACACTCTCTCTTACTCTCTACCACATTTTCTATTGCTCTCTAAATCATACTTGAAATAAGATACAAAACGGTAATTGTGGAGATTGACTCCGCGCCTCCAAAATACGACATTATGCCTCCATATTATATAGTTAAGGGATGCATATTTAAACTACTCCAACCGAACTTTGAATAACCTGACCTCTAATGGGGGGCGAATCTCCCCAGCGTGGTAACACTGCATTGTGACTGCAGCAGAAAATGCATGACTGGTATCTTGGGCTCGTGTGTAACAGCTGAGCCAGGCGGGACCTGGATTCCGTAGTGCTTTTAGGGGGTTTACTGATGAAGAACAAAGCCTATGTGCACCGTGGAATGGTGGATTGCCACATGTCACCATGGCCCACAGTTTACTTCTACCCAGGGTCGCAGGTTGTGGTCACTTGTGGCTGTAACGAACCTGTGACACTAACCACGTTTGGACACTGGTGGCCATATCAAAACAGAGTGGTAGAGTTAAGTTCCTAACTGAGTATGCAAGAATGCTGCTTTGACTGTTGGCTGGCAGGGTGTCTGACATCTCTGCTGCCCACCACACACATGTGAGTTCAAAAGGTATTCATATTTCTTTACTTAGCTCATTTGTTCAACAAGATAAGTAAATTTAGTTTTCATCATTGGATTAATCAGTGATTGCACAATTGTAACACAACTTTTGAAACAACAGAGTAAAATGATTGTTATGATGGTGGGTATATCAGAAAAAAAACATTTAATGTGGATATCACTTTTACCTATCGATATATGCAGCAATTATGGGATCACTTATAGAATAAAATTCTTGTTCTACATAAAATCTTTTAGAATGTGATGGTTAGTGTGCTGTAAAAGGAGACTAAAAAGGATTTGGAAATTTGTTATTTACTGATTTAACTTACCAAAATTATTAAATTTTTTTCCTATTGAGTTTTATAAATTGTGATATAGTTGTACAATCACTGCGTAATCCAATGATGTAAAAAAAGTTTTCTTATCATATGTAACAGACAAATTAAGTAAAGTAATATGAATACTTGTAATTTTTCATGAGTTTGTTTCGTGACGGAGACAGACACCCCACCTTACCTACCCAGCTAGGGACTGAGGCACTGCTAGGGGGGATCCAGCTTATGTGAATAGACAAAGTCACAAGACAACTCAATTTTCTGGTTTAACCTGGTAGCAGCGGGGATCATGTTTCTTATTGGTCCCTCTAAGTGAGAAAAATGAGAAAAAATCATTATTCACAAACCATTTCATAATATATATCAAAGCATGCATCATCTATTTTGGGGGGTTTATATCATGGCACAAATTTGGCCCGTCGCTGCTACACGGTAAAGCCACAAATTTGGCTCGTTGCTGCTACCGGGTTAAACTGTGGCAAGGCAACATATGGCGACAAAATATTAATGATGTGAGGAGGATAAATGAAACTGGATTACTGCAAACCACTGACATGGAAATGGTCCTATCAACAATCTTGACAAGGAAATTCTGTTGACTATGTTGTCAAGGGCTAGTAATAGAGCACTCATTACTTCATCCACATGTTAATCTGAGATGACAATGATGCATGAATTAATATTTTTATGCTGGGGTACTCAGTAACAAGATATTGGATATCGTATACTGATCACAAGTGTAGTATACATGTGACTGATAGAAGTATAATGGGAAGGGCTCACCTTGGTGAATGATACAGTAGAATATAGATTTAATAACAACAAAAAATTGTAGAGGACCCTGAATTTGGGACACAGATTCTACTTGAATATTTTCCATTGAGAATGAATCAAATTCACTGCTTAATATTGAGCCACTCCATGAGGTGGTGAGGCAAGTCTAAAACAAAAAGTTGAGAAACACCTTAAACAAAAAAGTAACTGCAGTAACATGAGTGCAGCAACAGATGATTTGAGTCCTTTTTGGCCCTTGATTGGCTGAGGGCAAGCACTTCAACTCCTCATTAGCATCAAACTACAATTACGAGAGAAGTGTTGTGAGAAGGAGAGGTACCATGTGTTTGTTGATTTGGAGAAGGCCTTGAAAGTTACCAAGAGAGGTGATCAGATGTTCACTGTGGGGGCAGAGAGTTTTGAAGAGGCTGATCAACTTGGTGATGGCACAGTATTGGATCAAGATCTGGAATGAGTGTTGCTGTTGAAACCTCCAAAGATTTTTAGATTGGTGTTCATCAGGGGTCTTCCCTAAGTTGCTTGTTCCTTGTGGTGATGGAGGAGGCTTCAGAGGAATGTAAAAGAGATCTGTGGCAGCTGTTGTATTCAGATGATTTGGTGCAAACAGCTGAGATAAAGGAAGAGGTGAAAGTTATGGTAAGAAATTGGAAGTGAGCAATTGAGAAACAAAGGCTTCAAATTGAACTAAAACCAGGATGACGGTGACAGGCAAGAAGCTGGAAGATTATATTTATTTATTATTTTTTATTTTATTTAACGTATGGCCTATGGCACCACTAGGCTTCCTTAATGGGGCCTGGTGGTTGGCCCCAGCCCATTGTGGTGCAGGCAAGTGTTTATAGTGGCATCATCTTGCTTGGCTCATGCTGCCCCCCTGGAGCTCATCTTTGATCCTCTCTTTAGAGAGAGAATCTAAGAGTCTTGGTTGATAGATGGTCTTCAGGACAGCATGGTGGTATAGTCTATCAATTTTAACTTGAGCCCTTGGGCCCGACTCACACAATAGACAACTCCAGTAGATCTCACAATCGTGCCCTGCACAGCCATGCAAAAGAGAGAGAGAGAGAGAGAGAGAGAGAGAGAGAGAGAGAGAGAGATAGCGATCCTCTCTGAGGAGAGTAATGGAGTGATGTGGCACCAGCGCGGTCTCGTGGGGAATCCCTGAGTCGCGCCCAAGGGCTCAAGTTGAAATTGATAGACTATAGAATTGGGCCACTCGGCAGTGACTGAAAAATCCCACCTTGTGGAGGTGGGCAGGATGCAAACGTGCATCCTCCTGGACATGGCACCAACATGCTAACCACTCAGCCACTGCCTCCTCAAGTTTAGGTGGAATATGTGACAAATGAGTGGGAATCAACTCTTTACTGTTCACTATATGACAGATGTGTCATGCCCT
Source organism: Eriocheir sinensis (assembly GCF_024679095.1). NCBI lineage: Eukaryota > Metazoa > Arthropoda > Malacostraca > Decapoda > Varunidae > Eriocheir > Eriocheir sinensis. Next base: position 275,774 of record NC_066536.1, read on the forward strand.
GAGATTTGATTTTCTCTTTTCTGTTCTCCAACACGACCTCTGTGTGTATCGAAACACACGAGAAATTAATCAAGACAAGAAGAGGGTATTCGCCGGCTGTCTGGGATTGAACCCGTGACCAGCGTGACGGGAGAGCCACTCCTTACCGAGTCGGCCAAAAAGGTACCCCGCTCGCTGAATGGGTTATGGGAGGCTTGCCCATCAGGCCTAGTCGCCGCACAACAGATGGTGCCACAAGAGGTGTTCAAGGCTGAGGTCCTGCAATATGGTGGTTGACTTTCAGTGCCCTGCCCTGTATGGAGGAGGAGGGGAGGTAGTTGAGATAGAGGAGATGATTGAAGTGGATAGTGGAGTAATAAGAAAGGTGAATCAGTTTTATTACTTGGGAGACATCTTGAATAATGAAGCTAGAGTGGAGGGAGCAATTAAGGGAACAGTAGCAGCAGCATGGAGAAAGGAGAGAAATATCGGGGTTGCTGATGAATAGTTGTTCCATTGAAAAACAGAGACAAGGAATATGGTACTTAGATTTGTGCTGTTTTGTGAAGCAGAGGTGTAGGCTCATATGAAGCTGGAGAATGTATTGTATATTGCAATGTAAAGATGTTGAAATACGTAGCTGGTATCACCTGCTATACCTCCTGCATGCCTCCGTGGTGTGGTGGTTACCATGCCCAGCTATAATCCGTGGGGTCGAGTTTGAATCCTGGCTTGGGCAGCTGGCATGCAGCTCACCCAGCTGTTCATCTCCCTTTTGGGCTGGTTGATTAATAGGTACCTGGGGAAGGTAAACTGTGGTGTGACCTGGATGTCACGCTGGCCCTTTGTCTCACGGTAATGGGTTCTTACCCACCACAGACTCAAGGGCCGATGTGATGGAGATGAGCACAGTGGCCATGTGCAGCTGTAGCATATGCCCCCAACTTTACCTTAACCTTACCTGCTGTTCCACATTATCACTATAAGCTTTTCTTTCCTGCTTCATTGTCTTTGTCATCATAATCAGTATCAAGACTTACACACTGGCCAGTTACTGGTTGTGATTGGCACTTCTGGTTTGTGCTTAAAGATGAGTAATGAGATGAAATTGGGAAAATATGATACCTATCAAGTAGGGTGAAGTGGACACAACCCGTACTACTAGTGGGAAAATATTCATTAAAAATCTGTATTTGCCCTAACAGGCAAAACAAAGAGTGCATAATGCTCCTCAGGAAATGGGCTTCCTTTATGAGTATCTGTTGAGCTTCCCCAGAGAATATTGTTTTTCCATAGGAATTTTTTTTTCTTTTTTTCCGATTGCTGTACGGCTTGTGACCAGGGGGTCACGGCTCGTACACGAGGTGTTCACGGCCCTGAAGTGTCATGACCTTTACGCCATATTTTTGACAGGCAGCCCTGATGCTGCATTTGGTTTCGACCTGGTAATTGAACTTCTCTATAAGGCCCGTGCGGTCTGTCTGAAGGATGTGCTTGGGCTTGTAGTGGCGAGGCATGTTGAGGAGAGTTCTGAAATATAATGTCATTAGTTACATGGGAAAAATAATTTTAATAAAAATAAAAATAACAATTATAATCTTTAATGGACTCGACCCGTGCACATAGTATGGAATGAGTACGAATATATAAATTTTATAGAATTTTTAAAACAATTAAAAAAGTTAACCCTGAAAGACCATTTATGAACTGATAGTTGTTAACTAACTAATGGGGAGCATATGGCTGGGGATGCGTTGCTTCACTCATTTGGTGCCCATACTCCTTGTGGTCCTTCTGAGGAAGCTTCCAAGCAGCTGCCATATCCATCTCAAGTCCTTCCCGGCAGGATCAGCTGACTTGCCCAGCCATGAGTTATGTGGGTGTCTCCTTGGTCTCCACTCACGGTTGTCTCATACAGTAGCAACCCTATGAGCAGGATTGACATCTGGGAGGTGTGCCATGTGCCCATATACCTGGAGTTACCATTCATGGACTAAGCTTGTAACAGGCCTCGATTCATTTTCATCATGTAGTCACTGGCTCAACATGAAGTCATTTCAGCGATATCCCATGATCCTGCGAATGCATTTGGTACCAAAGGCATTGACACGCCTCTCCGAGTCACCATTCAGAGTCCATATCTCACAGCCATACAGTAAGACAGGGAGCACAAGCGACTAAAGATTCAAATCTTTGTCTGCCCATATGGATATTGACAACGCCATACTCTCGTATTGAGTGAGTCCATAACACTGTGGACCAGGCCAATTTGTCAAGTGACTTCCTGGTAACACCCTCCATTGTTATGCTCTATGCTAACAAGTTATGTGAAGCTTTTGGTGACCTTGACATGCTCACCACATGCATGACCAAACTGACCTGTGTCATCCACCAAGCCTCCAAACGACTGGACCCTAGTTTTAACCCAGGAGACCTTCAGTCCCAGAGGCTTTGCCTCTTCATGCAGCACTTTGAGAGCCTTCACTAGGACCTCCAGCTATTCTGTGAGAAGTATTGCATCATCAGCAAACACAAGGTCAGTGTCCTTGATGTCGTCGACTGATGCTCAGCAACGACTGTGATCAATAACTTCACCTAATAGCCAGTCCATGCAAGTGCTGAAAAGTGATGAAGCAATGACACACCCCTGCCTCACTTCTGAATTAACAGGGCAGAAGCTGGAAATGCCTCCCTCAAACTTCATAGCACAGTCAGTCCCAGAGTAAAGACCAGTCATCAGGTCAATAATCCTTGCAGGAATCTCTCAGATCTGCAGAATATCCCAGAGTGCCTCATGATGCATTGAGTCGAAAGCCTTCTTGAGATCAATATAGGCTGCGAGCAACCCCTGCCAAAACCTACATTGGCGTTCCATGAGAATGTGAAGTGCTAGGATCTGGCCAATTGTTGACTTGCCAGGCGTGAACCTGGATTGTTTAGGTTTCTGAAATTTTAGAAGATGAGATTAAATTTGCATAATAGTTAGCACCATTTATATTAGTCTACTTCAACTAGAGACAACTTTTGACAGTTATTAGCAATGAAAAATGATATGAGCGATTAAACTACTTGCATTTTGACAAACCATCTGAAGGGCATTTAAAGTTCAATGTATTTATTTTAACTCATGCATGCTTATAGTTTACACTATAAGGACTGTAATGTATTGTAGAATTAAATAATATTCAAGCAAGGCTGTTACTTAAACAGTCAGATTCTAGTTGGATTAAATAAAGACAACTGGCTTCTGAACTTTTGCATGGATGTGCGATCTTGTAGCAGCACCATCACTAACTTAATAATCCATTGTCTTATGTTGATCATTGATATTATTGATAATGTATTTTTTAAATTTTTATTGTTATTTAGTTTTTATCTTAAGATTTTTATTTTCTCCTTTATGTAAAATTTGACTGAATTCTTATTTTTACCTCTCCTTACACTTGATACTCCCAGCAGACTGGCTACTCGTTCGGGTTTGGCTTCGTGGAGTACCAGAAGCCAGAGGACGCAGCCAAGGCCATCCTACAGTTGAACAATCTGCCTGTGCAGCACAAACGTATCAAAGTGTCCTATGCTCGGCCCCCGGGAGAAGACATCAAGGAAACAAACCTCTACATACAGAATATTCCTAGGTAAGCTGTATACTGCCTTGTGTCCTGAATTACATAGAATTGCAGTAATGATGTTTATATTTATGTCTGTCATATAATTGGTAATGGTGAACGGGGTAGACAGTGGACAGTTTTTTTCCTATCGGTATTTCTGAATTTGAATGATCATTTTAATCTTTTTTTTTCTCTCTCTCTCTCTCTCTCTCTCTCTCTCTCTCTCTCTCTCTCTCTCTCTCTCTCTCTCTCTCTCTCTCTCTCTCTCTCTCTCTCTCTCTCTCTCTCTCTCTCTCTCTCTCTCTCTCTCTCTCTCTCTCTCTCTCTCTCTCTCTCTCTCTCTCTCTCTCTCTCTCTCTCTCTCTCTCTCTCTCTCTCTCTCTCTCTCTCTCTCTCTCTCTCTCTCTCTCTCTCTCTCTCTCTCTCTCTCTCTCTCTCTCTCTCTCTCTCTCTCTCTCTCTCTCTCTCTCTCTCTCTCTCTCTCTCTCTCTCTCTCTCTCTCTCTCTCTCTCTCTCTCTCTCTTCTCTCTCTCTCTCTCTCTCTCTCTCTCTCTCTCTCTCTCTCTCTCTCTCTCTCTCTCTCCAGATCATACACATTAGATCAGCTTGAAGAGTTATTTTCTGTATATGGTCAAATCGT
>NC_066536.1:285000-340000 GCF_024679095.1 Eriocheir sinensis
AGTAGTGGAAATTGGATTGTCAACAAAAACTTGGCATGGGCTTTGCAGCCCAACTTGCATGTTGCTGAGTACTTGAACTGGTTTATGTTTCCTGAATTTTTATTCTGTTGCCTTTACGATCAAGAAAGGGCAATACTTTTCCATTTTTCTTCGTTATTGATTTATTAACAAACCCTTACATGGCACATTATGTACCGATATGTTTTGAGTTGGGTGGGCTCTTGGCAGGTAATGTACTGGTACAATCAGGATAGGAAATGTGGTCACAATTTATGACCTGCTATAACTGCTACAGTGGCCGAAAATGAAAGGGAAACGCAAAAGAAATGGAAACTTTGCGGTGTTTCTATTTTCATTGCGAGTTTTACCGTGTTGACTTTTGTGATCGTGTCTGGCAGTGTTGTATGATGGATGAGTAGGGATTAAGTTACCACAAGAAGCAGGAACACGACAGTGGCGTGTGTGCTGTCACAGACAAAGGATTAAGTGTTGTGCTTGTAGCTGGCGTAGTACTGCATTTTCTGTTCGTATATTTTTGTCCATATTTCTCTTTCCTAAGAACAATGGGCATATGACACCTTTCCATAACAAAGAAGACACAGATGGTCACAATGTTTAAAGAGGGGAAAACAATGGGAGAAATATCAAGAGTACTGCGAGTCTCTAAGAAAGCATTCTCAGTCTGGGTCAGTCAGGCTGATTATTCAAATCTCAAGCAGTCACTCTCAGAGAAAAAGGCTTTTTCAGCCATCTATCAATCCCTTTTGTGTTTTTTCTCTGTCTCCTTGAGCCTTTTTCTCTGAAAGTGACTGCTTGAGATTTGGAAAATCAGCCTGACTGACCCAGACTGAGAATGCTTTCTTAGAGACTCGCAGTACTCTTGATATTTCTCCTATCATTTTCCTCTCTTTACATTGTGACCATCTGTGTCTTCTTTGTTATGGAAAGGTGTCATATGCCCATTGATATCAGGAAAGTGAAATACGGACAAAAATATACCCACAGAAAATGTGGTACTACGCCAGCTATGAGCACAAAACTTAATCCTTTGTCTGTGACAACATACACGGCACTATCGTGTTTCTGTTTCTTGTGGTAACTTAATCCCTACTAATCCATCATACAACACTGCCAGACACATGATCGCAAAAGCCAATACGGTAAAACTCGCAATGAAAATAGAAACACCGCAAAGTTTCCATTTCTTTTGCGTTTCTGTTTCATTTGATAGGGTCTGGCACAAATCTTTGCTTTCCAAACTACCCTCCTATGGTTTCCATCCTTCTCTCTGTACCTTTATCTCCAGTTTCTTCTCTGGTCGATCTATCACTGTTGTAGTAGACGGTCACTGTTCTTCCCCTAAACCTATCAACAGTGGTGTCTCGCAGGGCTCTGTCCTATCTCCCACTCTCTTTGTTGTTCATTGATGATCTTTCCAAAATGAACTGTCCTATCCATTCTTATGTCGATGACTCTTCTCTGCATTACTCAACTTCTTTTGATTGAAGGCCAACCCAACAGGAACTATATGATTCTAGGCTGGAGGCTGCAGATCGCTTAACCTCAGAACTTACAATCATTTTCGATTGGGGCAAGAATAAAGTGGTGTCCTTCAAAGCCTCAAAAACTTAATTTCTTCACCTATCAACTCGGCACAACCTTCCAAACACCTATCCCCTATTCTTCGACAACTCTCCTACACTAAACATCTTCGGTCTGTCCTTAACTCGAAATCTCAACTGGAAACTCCATATCTCCTCTCACTAAATCAGCTTCCTCGAGGTTGGGCGTTCTGTATCGTCTCTGCCAGTTCTTCTCCCCTGCACAGATGCTGTCCATATACAGGGGCCTTGTCCGTCCTCGTATGGAGTATGCATCTCACGTGTGGGGGGGCTCCACTCACACAGCTCTCTTGGACAGAGTAGAGTCAAAGGCTCTTTGCCTCATACTGACGGTCTTCTATCTCTTAAATTCTGCAGCCATGTTGCCTTTCTATCTTCTATCGATATTTTCCTGCTGACTACTCTTCTGAACTTACTAACTGCATGCCTCTCCTCCTCCCGTGCCGCCGCTGCACTCAACTTTCTACTCATGCTCATCCCTATACTGTCCAAACCCCTTATGCAGTTGTTAACCAGCATCTTCACTCTCTCATCCCTTACCAGTCATCCCTTACACTAGTAAACTCTGGAACAGCCTTCCTTCATCTGTATTTCCTCCTGCCATTGACTTGACCTCTTTCAAGAAAAGTGTATCAAGACACCTTTCCACCTGAAATTGACCTCTCTTTTGGCTACTCTTTACTTTTGTCTATTGTGGGAACAGCGATTAGCGGGCTTTTTTTTCTTTACACTTTTTGTGGCCCTTGAGCTGTTTCCTTTGTTGTAAAGAAAAAAAAATTGCGGCCACTGTAGAGAGTGGATGTGGCATGAATGATAAACCAGATCCATGACCACTTGCACATACTTGATCACACAACAATTCAGTCAACCTCATGAGAGGGAAGAAATATTTTATATCTTCAGATCTTTCTGAAATTTTTGAGCACCCAGTAACCACTGCAGAAGGATAAAACTATAGTATTTTTTAGTAATATAGACCCTCCATATAGTACATTTCTTTTTAAGGATATTCTCATAATGTGAGATTTAAATTTAGGACACATTTTCTATTGAACAAGCTTATCCTCCATGTAATGCAAATTAGATTAGGGGCATAATATTTTGAAGGACTCTGTGCAGTAGCGAGAGTAGTCAGTCAAACAAAAAAAAAGAAAAACAAGTGAAAAAATGTAGAATAAACACAATAACATGTGGAAACCCACAGACAAGCACGCGTCAGGCAAGAGACGGAGTCCATCCAGAACCCTCATTAGTGTAAGGCAAGAGGAACGCAGCCGCTCATTGGTTGAGTTTATTTTTTGATCGTGTAGACACACAATGAGAATATATAAATTGATTTTCATATTCAACGATTGTTTAAATTTTGTGTACACCAGATGCAACTCATAACTTATTTATCTGAAACTAGGTTCCCTAAATCGCATGACATTCTTCATACCTTTCTGAGCAGTGCTTTGTTAACAAGCACCGACGCCCTCACCACTGCCACCTCACCCTTGCTGCCCTGTTGCACATAACAGTACTCCAGAGCTGTAGAAATTTTTATTTATACAGCTCTGCTCTACTCTGGCTGCCCTATGGTCCCATGGTGTCAATCATTTATGTAAGAATCAATGAGAATCACTGGTCAACTCAGGAACAGCCTTGCTTCATCTGAATCACCTCCATCATACGACATGAGTGCTTTCAAGAAGGGAGTTCTGTCCTATTTCTTATTCTCAAAGCAGGTCTCTTGTGGCCATTCTGTTGAATGCAGATCCTGATTTGATTTTTTCTCTGTCAGTGTTGGGGCACTAAATCAAATCCTGATAAGACTAGGAGTATCATTTATATATTGCTCAAGGACACTAGTCCACCACACCCTAATATGCTCATTGACAACTAAATAAACCATTCTTGTAACTAAAATTTCTTGGGGTAACATCAGATTTCATGTTGACCTTTTAGAATTGCATTAGGAAAATTCCTCTTCAAGTTTCCCAGAAAGCTGGTCTGTTAAGGAAATGCAAGACTATTTTTAATGATGATGAAATGTTTCTAACTGTTTTTTTCCTTCTTTTTGCCCTTTTTTGAGTATTGTGGTCCGGTTTGGATGTCGGCAACTACATCTCATCTCAGACTTTTAGAGCATTCTTTTATCTCAATTAAGTTTCTATTACCCAATCTCAACATGCAATTTTGTCATTGTCAAATGGTTGGTGCTTTGACCTTGTTTTTTAAGATTGTTAATAATAATGAGCACCCTCTTCACAACACGATACTGGCTAAATTTTAGCCAAGTCCCCGGTCACACAGGGAGCGAGAAAGCGAGCGAGAGCGAGAAACTTTAATACATTATAAGTATTGGAGGTGGCCACACTGGCAGCAAACAGGTAATGGTGAGAAAGCGAAAAGAGTTGACGATTAACTTTTCTCGCTTTTGTCGTGCGAGATTGCTCGGTCAGTAGGAGTGACATCTCAGACATGCTTCTATATTATTAGCCGTAACTCAACTCATACACTAGACAGGACAGTTTGGTTAACACAGTTAAATGCAGCAGTAATTGGAGAACTCAAATATGTTTGTGAGAACTTAGTGTAACAGAAACTAAATAAATAGTGACAAGTTGAACTTAAAGAATCACTCTGTAATGTTTATAAACTATTTTACATATAGCTACCATTTGCAGTGGCTATGAAATGTGTACTAAAATAAACAATTCTATCTTATAGAGAAAAGCCGCCTGAATACGATGGTGTATACAGATTTTTCATAAAATGCTAAATAAGTGAAGCACGGAACTATTTATAAAAACTTTTCACCTCATCCCTCGTGTGCGCTGACTGGGATGGGTGCGAAAGGGGTGTATACTTGTTAGGCTATACTGCTCTGCGGGTCGCATTGCTGTGACAACCCTCGCCTCGCCTCGCCTCGTCTCGCTTTTCGTGTGGCCACAGAAATTCGCCTTGCCGCTCTCGCTCGCTTTCTCGCTCCCTGTGTGGCCGTGGCCTAATACAAGCCATAGTTTACAATTTTATGAACGTTCTCTTCAACCAATTTTTAGTGCAACTAACCAATTTTCCTGTTCAGTTAGCCCCAATTTGATTAAAATGTGGACTGCTTCCAGATGAGAATCCTTCTCTTATTGACATAGATAAGTTTAAAGCAAAAGTCAACACCCACCTGTTAAACTCACTACAGTTAGTTCACCCGAGTCTGAAGTGTGCATTATCGTGCAGTGGCAACCTGCAGCCACACAGCATGTCCGATTTCGTGGATACTGTATGCTAGCCTACACATAGCAAACGGTTGTCAGTGTCAATAATATGCAGGCAGCAAGAACAAATACTGTCAATTATAGTCGATTTTGAGTTAAAAAATTATTAGTAATATTGCAAATAGCTGTTTTATTAATATAAAGCCTACTAATTTTCTTGGTGGTGGACAGCTTCAAGGCTGTTTAATAATCATAATCAGCGATCGTGTAAATTAACAAAACAGCTATTTGTAACATTACTAATTTTTTAAAACTCATAATCGACTATAATTGGCGGTATTTGTTATTGCTGCCTGCATATTATTGACACTGATGACTGTTTGCCATGTGTAGGCCAGCATACAGTTTCCACGAAATCGGACACGTCGTGTGGCTGCAGGTTGCCGTTGCGCGATAATGCACACTTTAGACTCGGGTGAACCAACTATAGGTATTGTTTTTGCCCCCCCCCCTCCTTTCTTTCTCCATTCTTCTTACTTTACTCTCATTTTTTTTTTTTTCATGTTCATGTTTGCTCTTGAGAGAATTCAGAATCTATATCAATTTTTTATTTTCCCTTGATGCCCTCCCATGGATTTCAATAATAATAATAATAATAATTATAATAATAATAGTAATAATATACATTTTGTTTTGATTGACTTTAATGGATGAGGTGAATACAGGCTTTAACAAAGCTGAGTTGACTGTGCTAACATTGCCATCTATTTAAAAAGATAGCATTCCTGTTATGTGCTCTTTCTTTCACGCCTAAATTTTTATTGTAGTTTTTGCGTTGAGGTTAAAAGTTGGCCCCATACTTTTCTTGGGCTCCCCTATTTTTTGATACACAAGATGTTGGGAATCAGCTGACTTAGAACATGTTCTGTTTAGTTTAGAATTGCCCCAGTTATTCACAGTACGGCACCAAATATAAATTGCTATACCTTCAGTATGAGGCTTTGTCACAGCTAAGAACTGAGAGAGGAGTAGGAAGTACATTGAATGCAAGTGGTCTGGATGCTTGCAATGAAGCAGACTTCCAAATCAGTATTAACTCACTTAAATCATTCATTTTTACCATTTTACTGTGAAACTGTATGCCTGCAGCAGTACTCAGTATCATCAGTGCCAGTGGTGTTAAAGCTATACATTTTTCCAATCAAAAGTATGACGGCATCTAAAGTGACTTCCCCAACTCTTCTTGTAGCATATTTTACTTTTTTCTCTTTGTTTTTCTATCAGCATACACTGTTTAGCTAATCAAAGATTTCTGTGGTCTTATAGCAGACATTTTTTATATTACGAATTAGAGATTTTGTCATGAGCGAAAATGCCACTTGTTGAAACACTTGTGAAATTACTTGACAAGGGAGATGAATTTTTCCCAACATCATGCCCAGGATTTGAACTTGGTCTCTCGAGACAAGGGACAAACTCTAGTGCCAGACTAAAGGGGCTATTACACTTGGCAAATTTTCCGTGGATCTTCAGTCATAAATCATCGATTTTTGCCTACGTGGACACACTACTGTCGTCTTCCAATCACACTTCCCCCGCGCTCTGTGGTCTTGCCAACGTTGCCAGATTGTCTTACTCAGCCTCTTATATTTACCGACTTCCGACCCAAAAACTGTCTCGCGGACCCTAATAAGGAGATTCTCTTATAATTATCGTTAAAATAGTTAATTCATGATGTTTCTTGGCAATAGTTAGGCATCAGAAACCGGTAAATACTATGCTCTGAGTATGACAATTTGGCAATGGTGGTGTTGACCGACACATTCTCACAACAACAAATATGGCTGACGCCTGACGTGAGTGATGTCCCTGTTTGCACTCCCGTTTTCACTCAAAGTGACACTCGATTCATACAAGCAGCAGAAATAGAAAAGAATGTGGAGGCAGCAATAGCTTGCAAGAAGAGAGGAGGGCAGTGAAGTGATGCAGCTGTTGCAAGAAGTGCGTCTAGAAGACGAGGAAGGCATGTCCCGTATTTTCTCAATTAAAGTGACCTCAGAGGCCTTGGTCCAGGCAACAACACTCATAACTGAGCAAATGTATAGGGACACTAGGGTGTAGCATCCTCTTCTCTTTTCTTGTTATTGCTGATGATGATTATGAATACCGTCGTCCTTCGGTGAAATCTACCGTAGCTACAGAAGACCGTGGACACGTCAGAAAACCATGGAAATGAGAACCACGCCAGTGGAAATCGTGGTTTGACTGAAGTTCCACGGAAATGTTGCCCAGTGTGATAGCCCCTTAAGGGTACCTCACGTAAGATCATCCTAGTACTCATTTGCGTCTCAGGTCTTTACAAATGGAAGGTATATAAAGGATTCATGAGCATTGTATGGATGAATAAGAACATATTGACTAATTAACAGCAAAGGTAGGTTTTCTTCATTAGTTTAACATAAAAAAAAGGAAAAATAATTTTACGGCACTTTACTGATGTGTAGGTCAAAATTTTCATACTGGAACCCATGACAATGTTAGAGAGTTTTGTCAAAGGAAGGAGGGAAGAACTCAGATATCTAGGTGTAATAACTGGAATAATTAATGGCTCTTATGATGCTCTGTGAAATTGTTTTAACAACCGAAAAACTGTGGTGCAATGGTATTTTGCATCACTAGCTTGTCATGAAAGTTTTGTTGACAGGGTTGTCATGGTTTAATTATTCAAACAATATCAACAGCTTGTGATAATTCCTAGAGCCGAGTTGTGAAGTAGGAGAGGGATTTTTTTTTTTTCATGCACTTGATAAGCTGATTAGCTCTATCTCCTTCCAAAATTTTCACAGGGACTTTGAGAAAATACTCCCAGAACCTTCCAATAACACTAGGGAGGCTAACTCTAACCTGACTCGAAAGGGGGTTAAGAAGTAGTTACACCAGTGAACTAGACTAAGTTATTGAGCAAGTGGACCAAGGAGAAAAAAGGAGCACATATTAGCAAATTTTTATTTAGCCAGGAATCCAATATTTTTTTTATCATAGAAACAATACCCTAACTTTTGCAGATTCATGTTTCACTCATGTGAAACTAATAAACCTTGAAACTTGATTCACCACTATTTTAATTTTTTTTTTGCAAACTGTTGAGTGTATCTATTGGGAATCTGATAAAAGGGCCACCCTCAAATACAGTATATAAATATATCAGTTGAAGCTGAGAGGCAGCCAGATTTTAATTTCTGAGAAATTTTTCATAAACTGTGGCATCACTTCTCATCCTGACTCTATATGGCAAGCCTAGCTACTCCTCTTCACTGTAGCATGGAATACCATGCTTTGAAAACAGCTTTGGTTAAACAAAACAAAAACAAAAAAAGAAAAAAACTGACACGCATGACATGTGTATAGGTTAAAGAAACTGGATGAACATGCACAAAAATTGGGTCATGATATGACAGGATCTTTAATATGACATGGTATAAAGACTGGACACTAATGTCAATTATAAATAAATGTGCAACAGTCATGATACCTTTGTACTCATTTTAGTACTCTTGTGACCACCGTAAAATGGATTTTTCGTAAGTGCTGACATTTTCCTTGCAAGAAAAAAAGTTTTTATAGTTTGCTGGAAAATACTGTGCATAGAAAGGCTGTAATGGAGTGACAATTGGAATTAGCAGCTAGGTGTTGGTGGGGCATTATGGCAGTTTTTTTTATGAAACAATTGAGGGTTACTGGTTGGTTGACTAATAATTCAAATTGTGTGGCATGTGATGTTCAGAGCTTGACTTACTAGTGATTTTTTTATTATTGATATTACTTCGACTAGTACAGCTTATTATTATTATAATTGTTATTATTATTATTATTATTATTATTATTATTATTATTATTATTATTATTATTGTCATTACCATCATCATTATCATCATCATTATGCTATCAACCATATCGAAAACTAAACTGCATGATGTACAATGCAAATCTTAGTTTGTTATTGTAATTGTTATTATCTATTATTATATAATGTTATTATTTGATCATATCATCATCATCACCACTTCTATAACATTGTTACCCTAATAATTAATTGTTATTAATATGTTTGTTTTTAAATTTTTGAAGAATATTATTATGATTATTATATTTACAGAGATATCTATGTATATCTGATATTTATTTTTATACAAATTTTTGTCAGTGATGTTTATGACACCTGATGTATTAATATTAAGATCTATTTTTTTTTATGTCGTCAAGTTTTTATTTTAATGGGTCAAGAAGAGTTTACCATCCACCAGCTCCAAAAGTTTGTAGTTAATGAGGTATAGGGAGAAGGCAGAAAGGTAGATACTTGTATTCTACTTGTATGTTACTATGGGATTTAAGGTACGTCTGTAACTGTGCTTTCTGGGCGAAGCCAGACGGAGGTAACGACCCACCTTTTGTTTAGTTCTCTAGGTGAGAAGTCTGTGGACCTTAGCAAACTTACAGAATGAATATGAATTTTTCACTTTGCTGAGTGTTATTGATGTTTATTATGATTATGATTATTATTATTGTTCTTCTTATTCTTATTCTTCTTATTATTATTTTTATTGTTACGCATTTCCTATTATACCTCTAGCTAATACTTCATTGATTATCAGTTATCGTATTCAAAAAGTATCTTGTTTTTCAGTCAGTTAATCTGGGTTTTATGACTCATAATTATTTTAATTGTCCTACATGCTTCTAGTATCTCAGTGTGTTCATTATAATATTTTCCTTGATTGCAAATTATAAATTTTTTTCATTGATTTATTTGACATTTTACGATACACAGATAAATTTTTTTACATTATTTTTCTATATTTACATTTCACTTTTGGTGTACAGTATTTGATTTTTGCCTCATGCAGATTAAATGATTAATACAGATAAATACTTAACTACACTGGTAATTTTTTCATTAGTGGGATTAGCTGATACTTTGTGCATGGTAATTATCTGTGTTAAACAGCTTTATGTAGAAAGTAATTTATTACAAGCATCTATCTGCTATGTGGCAGGAAACTATAATTTCTCACAAAAAAAAAAAAAAGTTTGAAACTGCATTTGATTGAGGGAATAATAATGATTCTATCAGATCAGGTCAAGCAACTAGTACACATTTCACTTCACAAGGAATCGCATAATTATGGTTTGATATTCTCAGGGTTTTATTGATTCTTACTCATGCTTCCAAGTCTAGTATTCTAGATACTACAAATGTTGGGCGGGATTTAGGGCTGTTCATTGGGAAGTTTTCATCGATGCATAGTGTTAAACATAGTTTTCATATTGGTACTCTAAAGCTTTTGGCTGTAATTTTAAAGTATTCAGTATATTTTTAGTAGTGAGCTGTATCTCAGGTTAGTGTGTCAGTGATTTACACATGCTATTCATACACACAAGCATCTCAGTACTTCGTTCTCATTCCTCAGGAGCAATAATAACTAGGTTTCTTCTCATTCCTATCTATCTTTTTCCATGGCTAGTAAAGACAATTAGGGCTGTTGGGTTGATTTAGCTAACCCTAAAGTGACAGGTATTGTCTTCATAGTATGTTCTTGAAACAATGTAAAAAGCAGCTGCTATTTTTTCTTTTGTTTATTCATATTGTATGAAGGGTTTTAACTCACTAAACATAGTGCTGAAATGCAAATTACAATACGTTGTGTAGTAGTCATTCTTGGGGGTGGGAAACAATAAGGGTGTGAGCTGCTGTCATGAAACACTACTCTGGGATGATGGATGCACTACAACCAAAAGGATGGTGATGAGGATAGCAAACTGCCATTTTCTTCACATGCTCTTTCCTCTTCATGACTGGATGTCAATATGATTTGGTCTGAAATAATTTAAGCAGCATATACTTTACTCATATTTACTCCTCCTCAGAGCTGAATTGGGATGGTAGAAGGTTTTGAAGGGATTGTGAAACAAAAACCCAGGTAATGGCAACGAGGGTGAATGGTGAGGGGATGAAGGCAAGATGGGAAGGATGGGAAAGATAATGCAGGATGTGGGGAAACACAATTGGAAGAGGAAGTGTTAGGTGAAGAGTTAGGAAAAGCTGGTGCAGGATGATTGTAGGAAGGTGAGGAATGGGGCTGTCATGGAGGTACAATGAATGGAGAGGCCTGAAGCTCCGTGGCTTGAAGCCAGTGAACTGTCAGTCAGCCTTATTGTTGTAGGAAGGTATTTGTTGTCAGTTAGCAGAAGTGACTCCAATATGGCATTTCTGACGAGTACAGGTAACTCTCGATTTACGCGAGTATTGCGTCCTTGAAGAGGTCGCTTAAATCAAAAACAATGTAAATCAAACAAGAGGTAGGTTTCTGTCGAAAAATAAATACAGTATTTTATGCGGTATAGCACACCGGACTATAGCACCCCAAACTTTAAGACAACAATTTTGAAAAAAAAAGTTCTTAAAATGCTCAAATATGTACGGGTTAAAGAACATTGACAATGTAGTTTCCCAAAATTTATATATTTTTGGTGTAATCTTTACTGCTTGAATTGACAAGTGTCCTTGAGTAAAGCAGTGAAATGGCGGCCGAGCTGGTGTTGTGAGAAATACATCCCCGTAAACATACTGATGATGCACAGCTTCTGATATCATAATAAGCATATTATTCTCACCATCACTCGTAGGTTATGACAGACAACTAGGCGAGACACAATTCACACGGTTCTGGTGACACGCAGCATGCAGCTGTTTGTTGTTTGGGTGTGGTTGTGTGGTTTTCAAACAATGTAAATGGCGGCCGAGCTGGTGTTGCGAGAAATATCTCCTCGTACATACTGATTATGTACAGCTTCTGAGATCATAATAAGCATATTATTCTCACAGTCACTCATAGGTTATGACAGACAACTAGGCAAGACACAATTCACGCGGTTCTGGTGACACGCGGTATTCAGCTGTTTGTTGTGTGGGTGTGGTTGTGTGGTTTGTAAACAATGCAAATGGTGGCCGGGCGTGAAATAACTCCTCGTACAAGACTCATGATGTACAGTTTCTGATATCATATTTACCCCATTATTCTCACTAATATTAATAATTAATAATGAACACATGGATATTTTTTTCCAATATGATTCTTTTATGTAGCTTGTACTGCTCCTTAGTCATACAATCGTAAGCCAACTGTGACATCAAGGTCAAGATAATACAAATGGCGCCCGACGGAAAAACGGGATAACAGCAAGGCATGGCCGATCCTCCACTGATTTAATTTTTGTATAGTAGTTATTTGATCACCCTGTATTCTATGGTAACATGTTATAAGACAGCCATGGAATATGAAGGATCATTAACAATAATAAAGGTAAGTTTGCAGTTGTTATTGGACAAGACGAAACACAGACCCTTAAAAACACTCCAAAGAAGAAAAAATCATTAAAAATTTGTTCATTCGGCATATAACATGCAGGGCTAAACTTTCAGGCATTTTTTATGTGAAAAAGGTGTGCGTTATACATTCAGTGGAGAGAGAGAGAGAGAGAGAGAGAGAGAGAGAGAGAGAGAGAGAGAGAGAGAGAGAGAGAATATCCATATCACCGAGATATCCAATCAGGCACTCAGTCTCAGCCTCACTCGTCTGAGAAAGAAATGAGGGACAGCATGAGCGCCTGGCTAGTATTGGTACCAGTACCGTACCATATAGCTGGTACCGTTAGTACCGGTACTGGTACCGTTACCTGCCCACCCCTATCGTTGAGTAACGTGGCAGCGTGGGTACTGTATTGTTGTTCAAGTGGCGTGCGGGAAGAACTGAGCTCAGCTGTGTGGCTGCGGCGCCGTGTGAGTCCAGTTGCGTGAGACATATGGTGGCCACTCCATAAAATATCGCGTATAAGTGGAAAAAACGTGTAAATTAAACATTGATTTGGATTTTGGACCCTGCGTTATTTAAAAAACGAGTAAAACAAACCCGCGTAAATCGAGAGTTACCTGTATAAACCTACCCATGGAAGTAGGGAGGGGTAGGATCATGGAGGAGGTAGGATGGTAGGATAAGGAACTGGTTAGAGCAGGCATGCTCTGCCTTGCCTCCCAACAAACTATGGCAGGCAAGGCCAACAAATCTGGCTTCATTTGACAGAACAGTACGTATGTGTGGCTTATGGCCTGTCCACCCATCCTACCTCCATGGGTGCTGTGATGAGGATTTGTGTTGTGGTGAAGAACTAGGTGAGGAAGGGTATTGTGGTGAAGAATAAGAAGAGTGAGAACACCAAGAACACACTTTTCACCCCATGCACATGTCTGACGTGTATCCACTTGTGACTAAAGCCTGTGGTGGAGTAATAGTACAGCATAGGTGGTGAAATGACATCGTTGCTCTCTATATCACTCATTACTGCTGTCTCTGCTCATACTGTAATCATTACAGCTCAGAATTATACTTGTTTTATACATATACAGTCGAGTCGCGTATGACACGGTTAACTGGTTCTGAGTAACGGCCGCGCCATAGGAATAACTAAACCTATGGAGAAAATACAATTTGGTTCTGGCCCTTACCATTTTGCCCTACCCCCACTTTTTTTTTCCCCCCTGTTCTAGCTCGAGTACATTTGTAGGCATTATCTGCCTTTTGATGTTGTTCAGTCTGATCCCACGCTCACCACCTTATTCACTCGGCCACCGCCGACACCCAATTTTCGTACGTATGGGGAAAATATTTCATCAGGTGAGCTGATAAAGACTATAGTAACCGAAGGATGGGACAGCAGATAAAGGGAGGAGGGCTAGTTGGTTAGCAGATGCTATTGTAGTTACAGGGTGCGGCTGATTTAAAAACTATTCTCAGTTGGTCCCCGTGGATTTCTGACCCTCTGACCTTGTCCGTTTTATCTGAAGTCCGTTATAAGTGGGTCTGTTATATCGAGGGTTTACTGTATATGCAAATTTAAATTAAAAGATGGGTTGGAGCAAAAGAGTGGTGGGGCAGGCTTTTCATTGTGGAGACAGTGAATTTTTTGTAAATGATTCCATGTAGTGCAGGCAGCTCAGGTGGGGTGGGATGGAGCAGGGCACAGCAGGTCAGGAGATATAATCTTTTTGCTAGCCCTTGAATTTATATTCCAAATATTCCGAAACTTTGTTTGACCTACCTTTGGCTCTATTACTTTGATACTCAAAACTGCCTTCGGCTGAGTTAGTTTAATACACAAGGGGTTACTGTGGTCCCTCGTGATATGAATTCCTCACATTGATCAGAAAGTGATTAGTCATTTACTGATGGCGTCATGTCACGGGTGTAATGGGGATAAATTCCTTTCCATTCAAATATAATGGATTAATCATTAAGAGATCCTCAATATATTTGTTTAGATTATATGATAGTCTGTTTCCTTAGGAAATGACAGGCGGCCACACACCTTAGTTTCGTGCAGTTTTGATTGGTCAAGTGGCTGCTAATCATCTCACTGGAAACCATTATCAGAGGATGTCGAGTTGTCTCAGTGCAAACGACCTTGGACCTGAGTATTAGACAAAGTTGTTGATCGAAGTTGTTGTGGAGTATCTGTTGTGTGACGACACCAAGGTCACTGATCTTGTTTTTGCTGGTGATGCAGTACTTGCAAAATTACTAGAGGTTCTGGTGATGACTCTCTAAGTGCTGCATAAGGTGGTGAAGCCACTGGGTCCAGTCATTTGGAGGCTTTCTGAATGACACAGTTCAGTCTGTTCATGCATGTGGTAACGACAATGAGGTCACCAAAAGTTTACATACCTTGGTTGTGTTAGCGTAGTGCATCACGTTGGTGAGTTTTTCCAGTTAAGTCACTTGACTGATTGGCCTGGCCCACAGTATTATGGACTTGCTGAATGCGAGTATATAGTGTTGTCAATATCTATGCAGGTGGACAAAAATATAAATCATAGATTTGTCATTTTTACTCCCTGTCTTACAGTATAGCTGTGAGACACAGACACTGAATAATAACATGGTGAGGCATGTTTATGCCTTTGGTACCAAATACTTTCACAAGATCTTTGGGTTTCGCTTGAAGGACTTCATGCCAAACCAGTGATTGCTCTGTGAAACTGAGTCAAGACTTGTTCATAGCTTAGTCTGTCAATGCCATTTTTTGGCTATATGGGCACGATGCATGCTTCCTGGATGCCGATCCTGCTTTTAGAGTTGTTTATAAAGGAGACAACCTTGAGTGGAGAAGACCAAGGAGATGCCCACGGAACTTGTGGCTGGGGCAAGTATATATGTCTTGACAGGAGTGACTTAGAATAGGAAGGGTAACTGAGTAGGGGACTTGCTTTAAGGGACCATCAGGGATACAGGTTATTTGTTTTATTTTTTATTTTTTCGGTGCTGCCTGTAGCGCCAGTAGGCTTTTTTGAGGGGTCTCTTTGACGACCCCAGCCAGTTAGTGGCACAGGCGAATTTTATTTATAGTTGCTGCTGTGATGTGTGTGCTTGGCCCATGCTGCCCCTGGTGCTCTTCTTGACTGAAGTCACTGAAGTTAGGGTTGATTGAAGATCTGGGCACCATGTGGGTAATCCTCTGCCACTCAGCAATGGCTTGAAAAATCCGCATGCTTTGGTGGGAGTCGAACCTAGGTCCATGGGCTCACCACTCCCGCGTGCTGACCACTTGGCCACCGCCTCCCCGGTGCTCCCTGTTAGTTCGTTATGGGGCAGAAAACATTAACATGAGAGCTTGCAATTGAAAATTGGTCAATTAGTACTGGAATAAGTGCCGAGAAATAGGTGTTGCTCCAAATATTAACCCTACTCCTATTAGGCCTATTATATTTGTTAAGGTCTCATAAAGAATGTGAAATGTAGATTTTATTTATTGTAAATCTGTTATATCTCTTCAAGTTTTGAAGCGTGGATGACCCTAACAACCCTGCTTTTGATTTTTTGATTTTTTGATTTTTTGATTTTTGATTTATTTATTTATTTATTTATTTTTTTTTTTTTTAGTTAGAGACCTATAACTTTGAAACTAAGAATGGAGGGATATTTTCTCATATAATATTTCGTGCTCTTCCAAGAAATCTGAACCAGTGGAGTGAGCCTGGTTGTTTTGAGTTTGAAGTTCTGAATTTGAAAAAAAGTTATACAGTCGTCCCACAAATAGTACGGGGGTTAGGGAGCCTGGACCCCCGTACTATTCGAAAATCCTTATAAAATTAGTGCCCCCCTAGAAACACTCTTGGGCACTCCTACGGAATCCGAGTCCTGCCAGGCTCAGCTGTTACCCACGGGCCCAAGTTGCCAGTTACACATTTTCTGCTGCAGTCACAGTGTAGTGTTACCACGCTGGGGGTGTCGAAGGGGGCGAAGCCCCCCTGTTAGAGGTCAGGATATTTAAAATTCGGTTGGAGTAGTTTAAATATTTGTCCCTTAACTATATAATATGGAGGCGTAATGTCGTATTTTGGAGGCGCGGAGTCAATCTCCACAATTACCATTACGTATCTTATTTCAAGTATGAATTAGAGAGCAATAGAAACTGTGGTAGAGAGTAAGAGAGAGTGTGAGTGTATGACATGGCTCGCTCGCTGACAATGTGGAAGGTAGCGTTGCCAGGATGGCTCCGTTGCCCAGCGTGGAAACTACAGCAGAAAATGCATAACTGGTAACTTTAGCTGGCGAGTTGAAGCTCAGCCAGGCGGGACCCGGATTCACGTAATAATCTCTCCCTACTGCAACTTAACTCATACCAAAACGTGACTACTTCTAAATCTGAATTCTTTTGGAAGGTGAATACTTTTCTTGAACATTTTGGGCACATTCAGTAGGTGTTTTGGCTTGTCTCTTGGGTCCCATGTTCATGTTATGTGGTAATGGAGAGGTGTACCACACACACAGACTTAGAGAAAGCGCATAGGTTTCAACCTGGCAAACCAGTGTTCCTGATTTTGTGCACACACGGACTGAGGGGATGTGCATGGGTGGCAGTCTGGTAGAACAGTGTTGCCACTCACGCCATGGCTACTTGATGTGACGAGCGGGAAATTTAAAAATCCTAAAAAAAACTTCTATGACAATCCATATCAAACCGAAACTGTACTATTTGAGGGACGACTGTATTTGGAAAAAAAACTCGTTCAAAGTTTTAAAAGTGATCAACAATTGGATATTATGTTAAAAAATTGTTAGTTTTCACCAACCTGGGGATGTTGGATTGGGAATTTTTGCCTCAGGGAGTATTCTGTAATACTTTTGGGATGCTTCCTGCAAAGTGCTGGGATGGTCAGATTTTCAGCCTTGTGAGTCTTATGCTGCTTTTAAATATTTTCAATCTACTTAGGCCAGTTTTAAAAACATACTGAAATTCAAGGATGAGTTGGGCCATAAATGCAGGTTTTGTCTTTCAACTTCATGACAGGTAACTTTTGGTTCTTATGTATAAATTTAACTCCATTGTCCCCAAGCTATTCCTGAGGAATTATAATAAAATTGCAATTCAGTTTAATCTTTTAAATATTTTAATCTACGTCATGGAGTCAGTTGATGTAAAGCCACATAAAGGTGAAAAATTGCACCAACATTATGGAAGACAGAAGGCAGTTTCACTCAGTTTCATGGCATTAAATACTAGTATTGTACTCTTCTTTTTTATATATGTTTATAGGGTGTAATCTATTACTGTCTAATAGTCCTGGAACATATCTCATTCAAACCAGTGTTAAAGTTGTTTCACTTCTGAATGAAGTTTTCTGAAATGCAATCACATCAGATAGTGCGGGAGACAAGAAGTTTAAAAGTTCCCATTCTCCTTTCTTAAACTTTTGCTGCAAAATAGTTACTTTTAGTCACTTCTCTGAACTAATCTTTTATCATCATCTTCCTTGTAATTATTACTACTATTTTCATTTATTAGGAGACTATTTAGACTACCCACTCTGTCTACAGAAGTAGGGTAGATTATAGTGCTCTATGAAAATTATTATTATTATTATTATTATTATTATTATTATTATTATTATTATTATTATTATTATTATTATTATGGTGATGAATATAGAGGCTCATGAAACATTTGTCACATCTATTTTTGTGCAGTATACAGTTGAACCTCAGAACTTGAACACCTCAAAACTCAAATAACTTTGAATCTGGACACTTTTTCAAGAAAAATTTGTCTCAAAACTCGAATTTTCCTTCCAACCATTTTTCAGCCATCAACACTCATATTCTACGGGAACACTCTTAACTCGTGTGTTTTCACTGGAAGAAAGGTTCACTAGTAAACTTTGAACATTTTCTCTAATTAAAATGAAAAAAAAGAATTGTGACATTATTAAAATACTAATGATTTAGATATTTGCGTGTTTCTCTGTTCAAATTCAAAGAAGCCAGATGATGGTCACTTTATATCTCTTTGGGTACGCAATATGTGTCACCTTGTTTACATTTCAGTTCATTTTTTGCTCCTATTCATGAGGAATCCCTGCAACTTACTTTGTGTTCTTGCTATTAATTTTGGTATTTTTGTTTAGTAACATCCCTGTACAGTCGTGGGACACAAGTGTTGACACAGTTTCCAAAATATTTCGGACGGCGCTGGTGAAAGACCGCAACTATCCAGCAGAGCTACATTTGAGTTATATGTGACGTATGTGTGTGTGTGTGTGTGTGTGTGTGTGTACAAGGATCAAAGAGAGTGGGTGTGGGTATGAGAGATATATGATCTAAGGGGGGTCGAGGTGGTTTAGATTAGGTTTAGGTTTAGGTTAGGTTTGGTTGGTTTAAATTTATTCAGCACGTGGTATGGGGTGGCGGAAATACGAAGCACGGAACGGGACATGGCCAGTGTTGCGAGAAATACCTCCTTGCTGAAATAAGTCGCACTGCTGTGCACCACGCATGTGTACTAGGGGAATACACTGCAGGAAAAACATTAATTTGCCTGGTTTTGTTCTAGTTTGTCCACTTGTGATCTTTGTGAGTGGTGAGTGAAATATAGAAACAGTAAGGAAGTTGAACCTCTCTGCGAGCTATTTTGCGGCTGTGGCAGCAGATAGCCATGGATGCACAACAGGCAATTGGAAAGTCAATCATTTAGTGATTTCCAAAGAAAAATATCATCTCCATGATAAACAGCATCATATTGTAAAACTGTAGCGAGCACATTTTTTTGTGAACCACAAAACCAGTCCATAAAATTATGTTTTTCAAGGGTCGTCCTGAAATATGTGTCAAATACGCATTGTGACGTCCCTTCCCCCTTCATCCTGCCTTCACCAGCAGTGGGCAGTGGCTGTTAGTCATGGCAGGCTTGAGAAATTTTAGGGTTGCCACTCGTTCCTTAAAATATGGATTCATTCTGTATTGGAGAATGGGATGTCACATTCCTTAATTTTTTTTATTTTTAGCTCAAGGTGGCAACCATAACTGAGACTATTCCCATTGTTTTCTGCTTTGAGCACTCTCGTCATGTGGCGAACAAAGGGAACCCGCCCTCACGTCTTCGACTTGTACAAAGCGCCAGTCCACGTTGAAAGACCGTCTTAGTTGACTAGGCTGATGTCAGCCAATAGAGTCGATCTGTCTGCATCCTCCCCTCCCCTTCATGAGCCGTCACCTGGCAAGGGTCTGTGGTCCCTCCTTGGAGGGACGTACGCGCTTAACCCTAACAGCCTCCATATAGCCTGTGTCCCCACCCGTGAAGTGGCGACAAAAGAAAAATAAGTTATATGTCAGCATTTCAAAAACTTTTGGATTTTGTAATTTCGTATAAAGAATTCTCAACCTGTATATAGTTGGTATGTACATATAGTACAAATTAAAATTTTAAGCACAGAAAGGTGAAGAAAAGGCACATTCCCTGATAATACTGTCTTAAGGAAATTTTGAGTAGTTCAGGTTAACAGTTGATGGTAAATTGCCTTCTTTCAGCGTGCTTTATAATTCATGCGTGTATTATTAGCACAATGATGCTATGTCACTGACCACATACCCAAATCCTTAGATCAAGTGTAGCACCATGAAAATGATTTACATGATGATGAATTGAATGTGAAACAGAATGCAAAATTATTTTGAATGGTGAAGAAATGGAGGAGGACAATGAGTTTAAGTACCTTGGATCAGTTATGTGTAAGCATGGAGGGAGAGATAAGAGAAAGGGCATTGCAAGGAAGAAGGGTGGTAGGGTCTTTGGGATGAATCATGAATGGCAGAAGTGTAAGCTTGGAGGTAAAGAGGGATTTGAGAAATACAGTAATAGTACCAACCCTCACGTATGCAAGTGAAACGTGGGCCTGGAATGAAAGTCAGAAGTCTAGAGTTCAGGCAGTGGAAATTAGTTATTTGAGGAGTGCTTTTGGTGTGAGTAAAGTGGATGGAATGAGTAATGAAAGTGTGTACGAGTGTTTTGGAATGTGTCACAGGGGTGAAGGGAAGAAGTGTGGAGTGGTGGAAGAAGTGAAGCAACAGACTTTAAAGTGGTTTGGCCACATGGAGCGAATGGAGGAGAGTAAGATGACCAGAAGGGTGTATGTGAGTGAGATAGAGGGAGGGAATGCTAGAGGACGACCTCCAGTGAAATGGAGGGATTAGGGTGCAAGAGTACGTTAGGGAAAGGGGGGAAAGATCTTTGAGAAACTTTGAGCAGGCAAGGAGGGAGTGTCTGAATAGAGAAAGTTGGAAGCTCTTTTGCCATGGCCATCCCCTGGTGGGAGCTCCTAGGAGCAGGCGTCTATGAAATGATGATGATGATGATGATACAATAAACCCCGCTTAAGTCGGACCCGAATAAGCCAGATATCGGATAAGTCGGACCCTTTCAGGAGATTCCCCCCCCACTGTTCTATCCCAAGTGCACCGGTAGGCATTTTTATTTGCCCTTCGATTGAGTAATTTTAAGCCACTCGGCTTGTATACTGGCTAAAATAGCCCTGATAGCTCTTACATCGTCTGAGTCATTTGAGGAGTTGTCCGAGCCGTTGGAGACGTGAAACGGCGCGTGTGCCGTGGGACTGCCGGTGCCAAGATCATTGTTTACACAGCTGTCTTAGCAAGCACGTGGCAGTGTCTCCCTCAGCTTTTGCTCGCTCTGTAACCCTACGTACGTATTTACCTATCAAGTGTGTGTGTGTGTGTGTGTGTGTGTGTGTGTGTGTGTCATGTATGTAGTGCCTATTTACGTAATGTATTACACAGAACATTTTAACTGTTAGTGGTAACAGGCGTGCAAAATGTGAAAAAAAAAAAAAAAAAAAATCCCTCGGGTAACTCGGATTTTTGGATAACTCGGATTGGCCTTCCCCCAATTGGTCCGACTTATGCGGGGTATACTGTTGTTATCATTATACCAATTGAAGAAAACTGTTTTGCAGGGTTTGACTGACACCACGACAGCAGTTATTTGATGTTAGCGAACATTTCTACACGTTCAAAAAGTTATTGGGCAAACAGACTCTTCCCTGCTTATTTTTTTTCCTGCTGTGGATTTCTTTAATTTGTTGTTGAGAGCCTTTTTTAGTATAATAGTGAAGCCCAGGAAATAAGCCAGCCAGCTTAGAGAGTTTGTAGTCTTTACACATAGGCTTTGACACATCCAACACATTAACACTGGAAAAAAGTCGGTGTTTTAATGAATGACAGTGTTTCTTGATGAATGGTAAAGGCATGAGTGTATGTATATTCATTATATGTGTATTTATCTATGTACATTGTGTGTGTATGTGGGAGGAGAGAGAGAGAGAGAGAGAGAGAGAGAGAGCACGCTAGCCTCACAGCTGGGAGGTCCTGGGTTCGATTCCCAGGCAGGAGATAGATGGTCGGTCTCCTTCAATACGTTCCCCTGTCCATCCAGCAGTGAATGGGTACCAGGTGATGGTTATTGTGTCCCACCTACCAGGTGTGTGTGGGTGTGAGGTTTCAGCTGTACCCAAGGATCTGTCATGTGTGAGCTCGCTCATTCAAGGAGGATACTGGTTGACAATCGCAACTATTGTGTCGTCAGACCATAGTGAATTACACACACACACACACACACACACACACACACAGCTTCCCGCAAAGAAATATAGGGGTTTGGAACAGATTAAGTGAGGATGTAGTATCGACGAAGAGTGCAAAACTTTAAGGAAAAATTGGACAATACATATACGGAGACGGGACCACACAAGCGTAGGCCCAGGCCCTGTAAAACTACAACTAGGTAAATAAACACACACACACACACACACACACACACACATACACACACAGAGATATCTGAAGTAAAATAACTTTCCAGCTACTAATAATTAGTTCATAAGTCTTTTCTAAGGCACTAAATTTTTTGATAAGTATAATATGAATCTAAAGACTGTGTGTATACTGAATGAAGGTCTGACCTAGAGCAGTTGTATTAAATAGGCATTCACAGTCAGCTTTTATTATAGATTTATAAGCAAGTTCATTTAAAACTTAACAATTGAATTTAAATTATGCAGTCTAACTGATTTTGACATTATATATGAAGTAGATGTGTGTGTGTGTGTGTGTGTGTGTGTGTGTGTGTGTGTGTGTGTGTGTGTGTTTAAAACTTAACAATTGAATTGAAATTAGGCAGTCTAACTGATTTTGACATTATATATGAAGTAGATGTGTGTGTGTGTGTATGTGTGTGTGTGTGTGTGTGTGTGTGTGTGTGTTTAGGTGTAAGTAGGTGTGGTGGAGGTTTTGGCTCAGCACTGGCTCACTGTGCGTTGCCTACAGTATCATCACAGGTGGTACTGAGCCGAGGAGTGGAAGGTGATGCCAGCGCCACCCGCCCTCATCCTCCTCGCAAGCAGGTGAGCCAGTGTGATGCTGAATGGCCCCAAATTATCTTTGATAATCTATCACTAAATCTTGATGTATTAGTTCTTCCCCCTAAAGACTCCCTCAGCTAATAGTTGAATCATTCTATTTATCTGTCTCTCATGTTCAGTGCAGAGTACAAGGATATATAAACATAGGTCTTCCTTGTTCACTACATTCATGCATCTCATCTTTTGGAAGCTATAGTTTCAAATACTTTGCAAAATTTTTGATAATTTTTGAAAACATATATAAGTAGTATAAAGTTGCTGCCTTATTGAAAACTGCATATCTTTCCTATATTTAACAAATTTATAATTACTTTTTGCATATCTGAGGCACAACATTATATGCACAAACATTTTTTGAATACTGTGTTATCATTCCTGTGTAAAATCTTCTAAAAAAAAATGGAAAGGTTTTGAATTCATCATAATTGACATAGTTCTACAGTGATTATTCTCTGAAATTGTAAAATGCGTCTTTAATTGAGTACTATTTCAGTAGTATTATGACTGTACATATTTTGTTTACATTTGTATTGTGTAATGTTTTCCCATGATAGGGTGTGCAGTAATATCAATAATAGAAGTAAAATGATGGACATTGCATAGTTTGTGTTTCAGCTGAGCAGTTAGGCAACTTTTTCAAATATATGAGACTCTTTTGTTTCAGTGTGCCACTTTACTCAAATATTCCCAAAGATCAGATTTATTTGTATTACTTGACCAAGTTTATAGTAATAATATATTAATAAAAAAGTTGGTGGTCTTATTATTAGGATCAGCAACAAATATTTTCATTCACATTGAACATTATAATGTGTTACGTCAATTTTAGATATAATCTTAAGCTTTCGACTTTGTAGAGCATTTTGACATGTAGATTGTATACATTACTTGCCTCAAGCCATGGAGACTTTTTATAATGCATGTATGAAGTGCATGATTGGCAATATTTAGTATGCAAGTTGACTATTAAGAATGTGTGGATTAAGCTTGCAGTTTATAATAGCATAGTGCAACTACACCTCCAGTATTACAGAGTAAAGTACTCAGCAGTGTTCCCACTAACACATTTACTGTGGTTGACAAATATTAGGTTGATGGCAAATGAATTCATGTGTTGTTGCCCTCAACCTATAACCATTTATATTGCATCACTTATTGTGTGCATTCCAACATCAATAATTGCTTTGTATATGCCATTGTCCCTTGTGTTGACACGTTGACCTGTATGGAAGCTTCTGTACCTAAGGAGTGAGAATAGCTCAGTATTGCAAAAGTGAAAAAGCTGGTGGAAGTTTCTCCATAGCAAATAATTTGGATTTTAAATTAAATTTGTCATTTTGTTGTGGGTCAGAATTCCATCTTGTGGTTATATTGGAAAGTTGCTTTGTGTATGATTTTTGCAATAACATACCTGTTAGTTGAGGATGTAATCTGTCACTGTTTTGTCTCCTTATGTGTATGTTTTAGCTTTTAAAATCATCAGAATTTAAGGAAATTAGGAGACCAGATGGCCTTCACATGGCCCCTCCTGAAAATGGCTGATTCAAGAAATTCCCTTCCTATCTATGAAAACATCCAACCTCTTTTTTGAGCTTTCAGTTGTGTCTGTCTCAACTACATACTGCTCAGTGTGTTCCACCCATCCACCATCCTGTTAGTGAACCAGTTCTTGGCCATTTCCTTCCTGAACTTGAACTTATCCAACCCATATACCCATACCCATTACTATGTGTTCTCATCAATTTTTAATATCAGTACTTCATATATATTGCCCTTATTGATTCCCTTAATACATTTAAAAACTCAATTTAAATTCCCAGTCTACATCTTTCCAAAAGCTGTAAGTTAAGTTTTTCAGTCCTCTGTACAGTAGGTTCTTGCATCCTTGGATCATTTTAGTATTTTTCCTCTTGTATTGCCCCAAGGGAATCTACATCCTTTCTGTAATAAGGGCACCAAAACTGAACAGCATAATCCCGGTGAGACCTAACTAATGCCAATTTAGTTTAAAGATGACTTCAGAGCTCCAGTTGCTTGTGCCCAAGACTGGTGTCTGTCAGTATTACAGTAATTTTTGGGTTGAAGGTCAGAGCTCACATGCACATCTAATTCCCTTTTATAGGTGGAATGTTCAAGAACTGTGTTATTTAATGTTATTTACATGTAATGTTTAATGTTATATATTGTTTTTGTTTAAGAAATATGCACTTGTTTTAGGAACTCGGTTTCAAAATTATTCGAATTATCTCAAATTGTATATCCATCATAATGCATATGTGTTAGTGAGCCATATTAAGTAACTTTTCTGGCCATAAACTTCCTAGCATGTGAATATTTTATATTGTATGTATTATCAATTTTGAAATACTGTGTGAGATTTATTTGTATTTCATGAACACCATTTTAATTATGTAATAGGGGTTTCTTGAAGGTTGACTAAATGATTTGAAAAATATTTCAAAAGTAATCAGAACAGTGAATGTTGACAACAAAGGAATAGGTGTCAGTAACTCTAGAATGTATGCTGCTCTGGCACTCGACATGATTCACCATTACTTAATAATTTAGTTTGAAATTATATCATTAAAGAGAAGAGCATTGGCACTTCCAACTACAGTACTGTCTCCAGGATTGCGAGTTTCAAGTTTGCGATTCACCGAGTTTGCGATATTGACCCCCCAAAAATTGATTTTTATTGAAAACTGAAATTGCGATATGACCTGAAAGGAAAAGAAAAAGCCTGCTAAAACCGTTTTTTTCACACCTTGTTGTGGTCCTTGACTCCCAGTCTCGCTCTTACCCACCCCCTGGTTCTTTCCATTGGCCGCAGGAAGCATGGTGAGTGGGATCTGGGCGACCAGGCACATGTGTGCGAGCGGCCCCGGCCGCGCACTGGGCTTGAACAGCTTGCGGGTGGCTGATGGTGGTGGTGATGATGGGTGTCGGCGGCGTGGCGTTTGCATCAGTGCCGCTCGGGCGGTGTTTTCGTTGGGGCCTGTATGTGTGTGGCTGTGTTTATTGTGGGCCCAGGCTCCTCAATTTGCTGATTCTTGTTTTCCACATGTTGTGCGAGACTTCTTTCTTTTCTTCCATCTCTTTTTCAAAAAGAAGAGATGGTGGAAGAAAGGAAAGGGGTCCCGTGCAACATGTGGAGGATGGGAATTGGCAAATTGAGAAGCCCAAACCCATAACAAACACAACCTCACATGCACGGGCCCCGATGGGGATGTCGTTCAGGTGGTGCCAGTGCGTGGGCGTTGCCGCGGATGCTCATCATCGCCATCACTGTCATCAGCCGTTCAGGCCCGGCGCGCGGCCTGGGCTGTCTGCACGCGTGCGTCTGGCCGCCCGGATGGGTGGCCAAGCGCGAGATGTCGACGGATTTCAATTTCCCCATTAGAATAATGGTTCAAAGTTTGCGATTTCAACGTTTGCGACCCGCAAATTCGACCTATTTATCGCAAACTTGGAGACTACTGTAATTGTGACAGTGGAAGATGAAAGTTGAACTGATCCGTAAAACATGAGCCTTTGGTATGATAATTATTCCATATTTGTAACCAGTTTTTGTATTATCATTGTAATGCATGCAGGGCTGTAAAAAACTGGCAATGTGTTCTAAAGGATACCGGCCTCTATTAGAACACATTATTACTTAATTAGGAATGCTGTCCAAAACAAAAATATCTTCAGGAGAATAGTGTGTAAAATATTGTTTCAGGCATGTTTGTTACATAATGTTTATATCCTGTAGTATATTTTTTTTTGGTGGGGGACTTTTGAAAAAGATTTCAAGATAACTGACAAATTTAAGTGAGCAGGGTGTTCTGGTACCAACCCTGAATCACCCGTCTCCACCGTATTATTAGACAAAACAGCTTTTCCAGATTGTAGCCAATATTTTCTGAAGTAGGAATTTATATCTGAGGTTTCTGTCAACTTTCAGTACCCAGTGACTGTATGATAAATAGAGCTGCATCTTTGCTTGGCAGCAAGTCTTGTTCCACTTTGAGTGTTCAACTAGTGATCTGATTGTCTAGTGATCATTGCACTCAACACAGTGAAGAGGCCCCGTGCAAGAATCCTCAGCCAGCTAAAGAAGTCGTTATGGGGTTTCCCTTTCATACTGTAACCTTCTTATCTATCTGAGAATAGATACATATTCAAATTAAGAGGTACTGATCTTGTTTTCCAGCAAAATGAGTTAGTGGTGGCATAAATGGCTGGACAAATGGATTTTGAAGTGATGAGCTTTACTTGGGAGTTTTGAAGCCAAAACCACACTTGATTATTGTGCCAACACAGTCATTACATCCCCCCTTAGATAAAAATATGAAAATTGCTTCTTATGGTCCTAGGACTTTGGGTTACATAGCAGCATAATAAGCTACCTAGTAGACCATAATAAGTAGGGCTGATATGCAATTCTGATTAAACAGTGTTCTGGAAGATGTGGTGGTTCACGAAAAGACCAAATTAGCGTCCATCAGTACAGCAGGAATGGTGCTGACTGGACTGGATGTGTTGCGTCTGGCTCCGTGTGGAAAGTGCTGTGTCGACACGGCTGGCAAAGCCAAGGCCCCGTTGGATTTGTGTTACGTTTGTAAGGATTTCACATGCGAGAAATGGATTGGATGCTGTTTGTGCCCTAAATGGTGTCATGTGAAGTGTGCTCATTTGTCTGGAATTAAGCAGGAGAATATACCCAAAATTAATTGGATGTGCAATCCATGCCTCCATAAAGCATCTCTGGCTACCAAATTTGTGGAAAAAATGGAATGGAATTCAAGCAAGAATTATCTTAGGAAATATCTGTGGTTAAGGATGAAGTTGAATCAAGGGCTGTGAAGGTGCAGGAGGAGCTGGAATCAGTTGTTGACACGCTTAAAGGTGCTGAGCATGCTGAATCTAGCTGGGCTGAGGTGGCAAAGAGAGGCAAGGTCAAGAAAAATCTCTTAGTTGTAAAAGCTTCTACACAGGAAAAGAAGGCAACAGACATGAAGGATGAAGTCTCCCAGGCATTGAATGGTATTCAGATAACTGATTCAGGATTTACAAATAGAGGTAACATTGTCATGAACTTTGATAATGAGAACACAAGGGATGAGGCTGCTCGAAAACTGGAGTCTGTTGAGCAAATTAATACCAAGAGTGTTGGAAAGATGAAACCAAAGATCATGATATGCAATGTGCATAAAGAGGAGACCAAGGAAAAAATAAAGGAGACCATCTCAGACCACAGTGAGTTCTTACACGCCATTGGGGGTGTTGAGGATAAGATTGAGCTGGTTTTTAGCAAGCCTGCGGCTGGCGGCACG
This sequence comes from Eriocheir sinensis, assembly GCF_024679095.1. NCBI lineage: Eukaryota > Metazoa > Arthropoda > Malacostraca > Decapoda > Varunidae > Eriocheir > Eriocheir sinensis. The sequence goes on from NC_066536.1 coordinate 312,959, forward strand.
ATGCACTACATTTTGAGGTGTGACCCAACTGTAAGAGAGCTGATTCACAAGAATCACGACAAGCTAAAATTAGAATGGGGAATATACACAGTGAGAGACAGATACCATGCAATTATACGCTATCATTGTCAGAGATATGGCCATTTTGAGGCCAACTGTACTGCCAAGACCAATGGAGATGCCCCAAATTGTTTCAAATGCACTGGCAATCATAAATCACGGGAGTGCACCATGGCTGAGAAGAAATGCATAAATGTGAGACACAAGAAGCCAGAAATCAACCACTCAGCGAATGACCAGTGTTGTGTAGTTCTCCAGACTGAAATTGAGAGAATTCGTAACATGACTGATCATGGCTATTAATTAGTGTCTGTACTCAAAGATAAATTGTGTGTGATGAATGTTCAGTGTGCTGGAAATAATTGTTGAATATTTAATTGTGATACTATTATGAAAATAGCAGACATGAACACTGAACTAATTGTTATATGTGATATTATTTGTGAAAGAAATTAAGACACTCACTCATTCACTACAATGTTTGAGAATAAGTGCATCGAAGACTATTATTGAGGCTAACGTTGAAATTGTTGACGGCCCTCGTAGAGCGCTGCTTCAGCGGCGGAGCAGGGCCTGAAACCTCGTCAACGGTAAACGGTAAACTTGGGTACACCATGACTCAGCAGCATCAGCCTGCAATTTTTCGTATGTGTATTTAGTGGGCAGCGCTGCACACAGGACTTTAAATTATTTGTTTTCGAGAATATTCTGGACTTTATTATTTTCCATGAATATATTTCTGAACCCTGGTTAGTGAAATGACAAATACCACCATGCAGTGGGCAACTAAAATTATTTCAAAATTCTTTCACATTTGTTGCTTTTGTTTTCACTAATGCTGTCAACCGTGTGAACAAAGCTGTGGCATATTTCTATTTTTACCCATATTACACTTTGTACAACTACTATAGGACATCCAAACAGCAACAAAGCCCAGTCAAAAATGTTAAGAAAATAAGCAGCTAATGACAGTATTATACAATATAGTAAAAAGCAGTCTAGCAGTGGGAAAGTGGCATCACTTGTTTTCCATTTGCACCTGCCCCTCAGACTAGATGCAATCAGTCATAGCCTGCTGGATCAGTACAGCAATTAAGTCATTCATAAAACAATTTTGTGCCTATAGATTATCAAACACTACCCCTCTGAACGTTTGAAATGCCTCAATCTCTGCACAGGTAGTAATTTTGGGTGTTGTCCAATAGTTAGAAATATTTAATGATTTAAGCTTTTGCAGCTGCTGCTATTCTGATAATACGACTTTTACTGCATAAGATAACGCTAGAAATGAACAAAACAATAAACAAAAAAATTAGCACTTCATACTGCTTCATTGTCTTCACTGATTTACTAAATATTTTTCTGTTCTGCTTTTTAGACCTTTATCATGTAATTTATCTTTTGTTTGTTGAAGCAATCATCTCAGAAAAGTAAACTTTCTTATTGATAAGGCAGAAATTTTTTCATGGAGTATAGGCATTCTCCTAGCATTAACTTCATATAAAAGGGCATTTACAGTCTTGTACAAGTCTGAGAATATTATCCCCACCAGGAAATAGGAAATACAGTGGGGCGCCTTATAATGTCATTATGGGACACCGTCAGATTCATGGTATGACACCTTGCAGAACAAAATCAAAGTTTTGTAGAACATTATGACATTGTGCACTGACACCCAAGTGTGATACACTCCTACTGTTTTCTCTCTCCCTCCACTTGCTACCCATGGAGCTGGCTCTCACCATTTCTTTTTCTCCCCCTCCCTGCTCTCTTGTGTGACCCACACAAGATTTGAACCACCTGCCTCCCACACAAGTTAATGCTCATTTCATACACACACAGCAGTGCCATGGTTATAAGCCTCAGCAACCATAATGCATTGTCCACCATTGTCTTCATTATTCAACCAGAGACCATGAATTTCTCTTGCGATTACCCATATTCATCATGTTATTCTTGCCATCCACAGCACTAATTGATATAAACAGCAATCAAGTTTTTGTGGCATGTTGCCGGTCTCAGAACATCACCATCTCTTTCTCAAACAAGACGAAGAACTCTTATGATATGAAATATTAAAATAAATATGAGCTGTGCATATATTTATAAAAGATTATGTAGAACAAGTTATTAAAAATCCTGCATTAGATGGCAACAAATGATGCAGCATCTGTGGCAGGTACAAAGCGTCTGCCATTTTCTTTTTAAACTTAACAGGTGACCAAACATATTGCAGAAGGTGACCAAACATATACTATTGTGAACTATATACTTTATCGAATTGATGAATGAAAGCAAATAGGTTGTTGCGTATGTAGTTATTTACCGAGCAGAATTGGTAAAAATAGCAATCTATTGCTGCTCAATTAGTCAAAAAATATTTTCAAACTAACAAAATCCCCCTTAAACCTAATGAAGAATAGCCTGTCACCATAGAATAATGATGGCAAGACTAATACCAAGACCTTGCACTGCTCAATGAATAGCCGCTCCCATGTCAACAAACCACACAGCTTATCTGGTCAAAGGTAGAATAGATTTACATTATGCGGTCCTTTAAACTGTCAACTGAGTTCAGATTAAGGTTAGTAATATTAAGCATTTAAAAAGCATTTTTATAATTTATATACCCCATTTCAAGTCTGGGGTTCTTAGGGGTAGGTAGGTCTGAAATAAATTTCCTCACAAGCCCTTCAGTTCATATAACAATTTTGCACAACATTATGCCTTTTGGAACGGACCGGTGACAGAAAACCCCACTGTAGTTAGTCCTGTAATCCTGTGAAATTATTCATTTGAGTTTGTACCTGACACTTTTTTAATAGTATATCGACATGTGTTGTACTTTGTAGTAAATATCTTAAAAAGTAAGGAAGTCTCAGGATAAGGACCACAAATGATTTTGCAAGCTTTACCTAGTCAAAGGTGAAATTAGGGTTGAAGAAATTAAGACAAATAAAAGACTGATTCTATTGAAACTATTCCTTCTTTTTTAATTGCTGAATTACTCTTAACAGTACATGTAATTGAGTAATCAGTATAATGATTTACACTTATTGTCAAACATTTGATATATTTTTATTATAATAAAAGATTACCCCTAAATTATATCCCCAGGGCACATGCCCCACCTTAGTTACACTACTGCTACAGTTGTGTTCATCAGCAATATAACAACTGGTACCTATCACCCAAATGCATACCAGTCACTGGATCCTTATGATCTGCTTCCTGATGCCATGATAATCAACTCACTTGTCGGAGTTACCCTTTTGTTTAGGTGTGTGAACTTCATATTGACTATTGAGAAAAAAATATTTGGTTTATTGCATGCTCTTGTAAAAAAACATAAGTTTGGGTACGTTTAATTAGCTTAATGAAGTTGCCGGGTCGGACCCTGTCCCATCAGCATTTTTATTGTGAATGTTTCCTGTTTTGTTGGAAATATGAATTAGAATTTTAAACCACCTTGTAAAAATATCAGCTAATGATTTTGTTCATTTATTTATAGATACACATCATCTCATATTGCCATTCATATGCTTGTTATGGGTAGCAGCATCTTACCATTAGATGTAAGCTCAGGACACATCAGTCTTCAAAGGAATCTATGGTGTTGCATTGTTGCATGCATGAGACTGAGCCAGCACTGTATTTGGTTGTCTTGTGTTTAATATTTTTGTTCACTCATACTCTTTAATACATTTTTTTCTAAGAATTCAGTATACGAGTATTATGATTTACATGTAATTCAATTTTTAAAGTGCTGCTTTTCTTTTTTCACATCATACTTTTCTCTATTACCACTTAAAAAGAAATAATAGAATGCACAATATATTTGTCTTGCTCCTTGGAATATATTGAATTTCCATTAAATTGAATGCTGGTGTAGGATTTGTTGTCTTTTATCCATGACTTCATGGATGTTTAGTCAGTTGTCTAGAATTTTTGAGGGGACCCTCCGCCTGTTACTCTTGAACGCGTACTTTTTTTTTGGCTCCTCAGAATGTTTTACCTATATCTATTATTGTTATATTGAAATTTGAAAAACTTAAAAGTTTGATGAAATTTGGACAAATATTTTGAGTTTTTTTTCTTCGGAAAAATGTCATGATTCTATGAAACACGCCTTTGACTGCTGGTCTTCAAAATATTTATACCCATTGCTACAATTCATCAGTAAAACATTTGGAATATGTATCCTCATTTTCATGGAAAAAAAAAAAAAAATCATACCTCAAAGATTTTTTTGCCTTGTTGTGGAGAGAAGGAAATACATAAAATCCTGACTAAAAGAGATATCATTAATGCTTTATGTACAAAAAATTTGTCTTTTCCTTAACTTTCATATGATAGTATCACTTTTATAGGTTAGAAACTAAGAAGTGTTTCTTCAGATACCAAAAACTTGTGTTTTGAGAAAATGACCGTTTTCTCAGACACTGTCCAACGGGGTGAGCAGCGCACAAGCTAAGCGCTCTCGTTAAGAGATGATGCCATAGTAGGAGCAGTGATATATTTTTAGAGGAATATCACAAAAATAAAGCAAACAAAAGCCTATATAATATGTAATGGTATAAACAAAGCTGTCAAATAGAAAACTGTGGTATGAAGAGGGATGACTACTCAGGTACCCTTGATACGCCCCCCCCGCCCCCCCCCCCCCCCTCTAACGGAAAATTTCATCATAGACACCTGAAACTTTCACAGAGTATGGAGAAATGATGGAGGAGTCTTTTTTTTTTTTTTTTTTTTTCCCCCCCAGAAAATCTTCGAAGTTTTCGGGTTTTACAGGTGGAGGGTCCCCTTATGTAGATTAATTTGCAGTTTCCATTGCCTGATTCATGTATTTATTCATTTGTTTGCTGCATTGTCAAAAGTTATGGTATTCAAGAATTATTGTTCCCCTCAGAATAATTCCCTCTTATTTTTTCTCATAATGTAACCACTCTCATTATAAGTTTATCTAGAAAATGAGGCTTCCTATCTTTAGAGAAACTGTAATACCACAGTGTAATAACACAACAATGTAATGTAATATACAGTTTCTCTAATGAATATATACACCGTATGTGCCTAAACGGAAACGGTTGATTAAAAGTATTACTGACCATCATGAGTGTGAGCGGGTCACCTTCACCCTTCATGCCCACAGTGGGGGCGGGGGCGTTAGGAATAGGTCACAGAAGTGGCCGTTGGCGCGGTGACCTTTTAGCTCATCGGTGGCACAGTCGGTATGCTGCCCTGACTTCTACTCAGAAGGTACTTGTTTGATTCCCGGCACTCAGTGGTGTTCGTTACGGGAGGCTTCCTATCTGTTTAGATTTATACAGCAATATCTTGACACGCAAAGTGGCAATCGTCAGATCTACCATATTAGATGATGACTAAGCTGGGGCTAATATGAAACACCTGGATTTCTCTGGTGACTGTGACAATGTCCTTCCTCATTAGTCTTCACAGACAACATTTAATTTAATCAGAATCTAATTCCAGCATTATGTTGTTCTATATAGGCAGTTATTACAATACTATAGTCTTTCATTAGGAAATTACAGGCGGCCATGCCCCTTGTTCTTTCAGTTATGATTGGTCAAGTAGCAGCCAGTCACTTGTGTTGGAAACCATTAGTTTGATTCACTCTTGTGTGTTCATAGTTTTCTGATATCTGGAATATTATAAAGCATACCTATGTCATGATGGCAACATTGACATTTTTAGGTCACTCCATATAACTTTCCTTCTGTAACACAAGATGATAATTTTTTTTTCACGTATTGCTTGATGAATGACAAAAAATACTGTATATGATAAAAAAAATCATATTCCAGTCAACTATGTACTTATCATTTATTTTTTTATTCATAGTCCTTAATATTTTATGATGATTTCGAGTTGTAAATATATATTTTGTACATTCCATGTGGTATTGCAACAGTGTGAACAGTACGTGGCCAATCAAGATCTATATAAAAATTGAGAGGGTGTGACCTAAAATTCCCAATGAAAACAGACTAGTAATATAATGTTCCAGCATGTTCCATTTCTTCAGTCTTCATTTCCCTTTAGATACAACCAGTCACAATATCTTTTTATCGCCATGTCTGGAATACAATACTGAGTCATTTAACTTTTCAAAAACGCCTTGTGCTCATTATACTGCTATTCCTGAACCACATTTTCCTTCAGTTCTCTCTCAATCTATGGCCACATTCTTGCATATACTGTAGACTGGCCAATAATTTCTACTTGCTTTAGAAATAGTTATTATTATAGCAAAAACTTCTTTTGTTATGAAAATACATATGAAGACAGTTGTGGGTGCTGCTTCCTTAAAAATCTCACCCATTCTTTTCTCATTTTGAAATTCACCTCACCAATGTCATTCATAGCTTGTTCCTTAGCTCCAGTACCACCAAAATATTTCCTAGCCAGTTCTCTTTATGGTCTCCCCTAAGGTCATTTTGATATTTTTCCCCCTCTCTCTCCGTTCTGGCCTATAGCACCAGTAGGCTTTCTTTAGGGGCCTGGACCTCTCATGACGCAGGCAAGTGTTTATAGTGGTGCTATCTATTCTTGGCTTACGCTGGCCCCCAGAGCTCATTCTTGACTCAGTTGGACAGTTCCTCTAGAGTCCTGGTCGATAGGTGGTCTTGAGGACAGCATGTGGATACTCTTAGGCCACTTGGCGGTGACTGAAAAATCCCAGGTGGTATCGGTGGATTTAAACCCGCACTGTCCAGAACGTGGCGAACGTGGGACCCCCACAGTAGCCACTCATCCATTGCCTCCCCTAAAATATCTATTCATCTTGATGTTTTACACTGTATAACAAAGAATACTAGGACTGGCACTCTCATTATGTCTCTATTCATCTTCATATTTTACACTATGACAAAAAATACTAAGACTGGCACTCTTTAATGTTGCTCCATCTTGTAGCTGTATTTGTTCTCCTTTCACTTAAAAGTTGTTGGATGTTCAGGCAACAAGTCACTCCCTCCATCTCCTCCTTTATCCATGTATATAACGCTGCATTTCACTTTTTTTTTATTTATTTATTTATTTATTTATTATTTTTTTTAAAGGATGAGTTGGAGTGGACAGCAACGCCGTCAATATGGCAGCAAACAAATAATATCCCTGATGCATTCATATTCTGAAATTTTTGTAATTAAAGAGACTTAACATAATGAAAAATGGGCACCTGTTATAATTTCATTTGTCAAAATTGGTATTGTGGAAGTCATTATTGGTTTGACTACTGTATGCCCTTTCCTGACACTACTGTATGACCTTTCCTGAAATCAGTATGCTAACTCTGCTTTTACATATTTATCCATCCCTCAAGTTCACGTTTACTTCTTTCCACCAGTTCCTAACCTTAATCATTTTTTCATTTTCCGTATGTAACCATCAAAGCTTAACTTGTTTTCAGCAATTTTCTATCTTAGTTTTTATACTGAACTCAAAGTCAGGCCATGTGATCTTTGTTGCCAGGTGCATGTTATGTTTATTTAACCATTCTTGTGGGTAGTCATTCTACTAACCTTTTGTGGCTGTAACCTCTGGGCTATGGTTTGCGTCATCATCCGTGTTCGGAGCAGGAAACAAACATAATTGATGGAAAAAGAGGAATCTTGATTACTTTTAATGAAGATGGGAGAATTATGTTTAATTTGATCAATGAAAAATAAGAACTTGATTTTTTTTTATGAAAATGAGAGAAATTAAGTAAGGAAATAAATGTCTTCCAATACATATATTATCAATGTATTGATAAATTTAATACTCTGTTTCTTGTTTGTGTGTATTTTCCTGGAATTAGATTATTACTAACTAAATCAGCATTGGATATTTAATAGTAAAGGATTATGGTTGATTTTCAAAGAAATTAAAGTTTGTCATAATTTCAATAATAACCTTACAAAGATTGATGACATACAGTATATGCTGTAGGAAGCTGTTACGTTTGTCTCAAGTGTAGAAGTGTGAATGGCTTATAGATTGTAGGCAATTCCAAGAGGTCATCTTTTGGTTTGACCTTATATTCTAATATCTGTTATGTATTATCACGTTACATTTTTATTAGAATTTTTGTTCAATAATTTTCTGATATATCCTTTCTTCATTTCAAGATTAAATTAGATATCCTTTGCTTCAAAGTTATTAAACAATTTTGAGTAAGATTTGAAAATGAATTGTGTTAGCACATAAGAATATACAAAGTATGACAAAGAATCTTGGTTGCATATAATGCCTCAGGCAGTGAAAGTGTTAAAGTTGTAGGTTGCTAATGTGTTTTAGTGTTATCTTGACAACTTAGAGTGCTAAGTAATGTACACCAGATGTAATTCAGATTGTCAATGCTCTTGGGTTATTTTTGCCTTTCAAATTGTCTCATATGCAAACTACAACTTAACAACCATCCTAAATAGAGTTAATTACATATATGTCCTCCTATTCAGTGCTTACTGTGCTCCAAGCTACATATGTTTATGTAGATGTCCATACAATCTGTAATCTTGTAACTTTATTACTTAGTAAATTTGATGTCTTGTAATGAATACTTGGTGCTGAGTCAAACAACTGAACTACTTTGAGGACAGTCAGTACAACATAAATTGGAAGGGATCTCTGGTACATACATATTTCAGTGCTTTATGAATTATTTTCATGCCACATTTTTAATATTTTTTCTTTGTCTATCACCTTTCCTTTTTTTTTTTTTTTTTAATTATCTACTCTGTCTTAGGAGGTAGTTGGTGAACTATTGTAAGACTTCCTATTGGGCCTTAGTACTTGGAAATTATATCATCAGCATGTTTTTAGGGGGTATGGTAGAAATATCCTGTTTGTTATTTATCTAACAATGTTAGCATGGATTCGCTGTGCATCTTCTTACTCAGATTAATGCTAAACCATATCACACATCATATGAGTGCTGCACAAACAACAAAAATCTATGGTCTAATGGCAGTAAATTTACAAATTTTCATAGATACATTTATGTACTAGCATTCTGTTATAAAGTTTGCTTGATGCAGGTATGATTATTAATCAGTTTTTATAAAAAGTGTAAGTTTTTAGATGGCGTGTTTGTCACGATAATGCTTGCAAGGATATTAGCTAAACATTTTTGATTACCTTATTCATTTTTAATTAATATTAACACAGTACTATAAAACACTTATTCTTCATAATAATTGCTCAGTTTTCTGTTACCTTTTACAGTTTAATGTATTGTATGGTTTACATGCTTTTTACTAGTTGCGTAGCATTTGTATGAATTGTTAAGTTGTATTATCATGCTCTCACTGTCTCTTCCAATCCACAGCAGAATCGTCAGTACCACCAGGGCGGCAAGATGGCCGCAGACCGAACTGCCAATCGCTATAACCCCATCGGCAGTGGTGGTGGTTATGGTGCTGGAAGCGGTGGTGCAGGCTACTCCGGCCATCCCACTGGCCAGTCCTCATTTTATAGCTTCTCCACTCCATCGTTCAGTGGAGGAAACTACACATCGTTCTCCAACATGAACCATACCTCTAGCAGTGATGGTTATGGTCGGTACTGAGGCCTGCCTGTGTGGATGATTTGAGTGACAAAATAAAAACAAGATACTTGCAGGAGTTTTAAAAATATATAATGAGCAATCTATTCCAGTGGGTGTTTTGTAGATAATTTAATGGAAAATACAGAGCTAATAACCTGTTACAGTGGTTAAACCAAATAATTATCTTTTTTTCTTTGTTTACAATGATAGTATATTCTAGCAAAACATTGTTTGATATAACATTTTTCCTCATGAATAGTTGCATTATATCGAAACCTTCCAAGCGAGGGCACTGACAGCTGAAGTGTTAGTCAAGATGTTTGTTCATCCTATGGAATATTCAGGCTTTAATGTCATTTGAGAAATTGTGCAATGCATTTTGAATGCTTAGCCGTCTGGTGTAGTTGTCTCTTAAAAGTTTTTAAAAATTTCTTTATGGCACTCTGGATTTTCAGCTCTGTTTTCTTATAAAAAAACTGGAAATATTTTGTTAATGAAGTTGCAGTTTATTCATTACAATTGAAATATACAATTATTTCTATAAACTGTTGTCACTCAGATTTTTTTTTATTTTTTATGTTTATTATGTGCTTTTAAATAGCACAGCTGGGACTCGGTTTGCATCATAAGATTTCCCCCACATTTAGTATACTTATTTTTCTTTTTGTTACTACATATATTAATCAACGTATTTTGGAAGTGTGTGTTTTTCATTAAGTATTTTATTATACTATGAATTTTTCCTGCAGCAGACAAGTGATGTTGCTGTAGCTAGATAATGTCATTTATCATGGTTATTATACTGTAGTCTTATTCATATATCCTGTAATTACATAATTGATGGTTTCATATATCTTTTTCCATATGTGTTCTTTGATGCTTGGAAAATGGTTTAATATTTTTAGGTAAAAATAAGGTTTTGCTTTAAGTTTTTCATAAAAATGTTGACCTCATGGTTTTGTTTATGATGTTCTGTCATTGGTCGGTACTCAGCATACCTGAACATAACGTATGATTATTTCTTTTTTTTCCATGAATCTAAACAAATGTTTTGTACAGTGAAACATTATTTTTGCTCACACTGTAATAAGTTACGTGACAGATATATTTAATAAAGTGAAACTATCAATGTATTTACATTATTTTGCATTTTATATATGTGCTCTTGGTAAAACAGACATTCACCATTGTTTCAAGTATAAAATTTAGAGAAAGAAATCATGTTCTGCTGGGTTCCCAATCATGTAGATGGCCCTGGAGAAAACCCAGTGGTCCTAAGCCTGCTTGGCAATTTCATCTGGCCAATCAGGCTTCTTCCCTATTCCAGCTTCATATCTTTTACTGGCACTGTCTTGTATGTGCATAAGGTGGTTATCCCACTGGTCTACAATCTCTGGTAATAAACTATGCAGTAAAGTCATTAGTTCCCCATTGAACAACCTGTCACAATGTCAGAGGATGGAAGACCACCCAATCCCAAGTACAGTTTAATCATGCAAGACCTGGTCCTTTTTAATGCCTCTTGACAATCTCTATTCTAAAAATGGAACAAAAATACTTCACCAGATGTCACCTTTGCACCTCAGCCAATATATATATATATATATATATATATATATATATATATATATATATATATATATATATATATATATATATATATATATATATATATAAATAAATATATATATATATATATACACAGTCATAAATGCAATGCTTACCTTGCTCCATCCTGTTTTACACATAGTCTATGTTTACCATCAATGATGACAACGTAATCATGAGGGCCATCCCTCGTCGGACGATGTCTGAAATCGAGTAAGGCAATTTGAACAGTAAAGGATAGTAATACTCAGGAAGATCTGGGCCATTTTATTAATATGTATCAAAGAGAGAGAGAGAGAGAGAGAGAGAGAGAGAGAGAGAGAGAGAGAGAGAGAGAGACTAAAACTATACACAGCCCTTCATATTAACACCGAAACCTACCTCGTCCACAGCCTATCAGCCTATCACGGAGAGAGAGAGAGAGAGAGAGAGAGAGAGAGAGAGAGAGAGAGAGAGAGAGAGAGAGAGAGAGAGAGAGAGAGAGAGAGAGAGAGAGAGAGAGAGAGAGAGAGAGAGAGAGAGAGAGAGAGAGAGAGAGAGAGAGAGAGAGAGAATTACAAATGAGAAAGCATACACAACCTTCCTATACAGTGTCACTATACATTGAGTGTCACTATAGCATCTACACCCAGACATCTGCCTTGCCTTCCTGTATGTTGGTGCTCACTTGCGTCTGTCACAATTATTTTTTTATAGCCTTGTGCGGGACGATGGTCTTCCCGAAACGAGAGAAAGGGAAGCAAGGACAAATAGGGTTCGTTTCCTTACTTATACTCCACATACAGTTTTTATGATTCAGCGTGTGTGTGTGTGTGTGTGCGTGTCTGTTTTATATATATATATATATATATATATATATATATATATATATATAGAGAGAGAGAGAGAGAGAGAGAGAGAGAGAGAGAGAGAGAGAGAGAGAGAGAGAGAGAGAGAGAGAGAGAGAGAGAGAGAGAGAGAGAGAGAGAGAGAGAGAGAGAGAGAGAGAAGTACTGTTTGATTGTTTTAGCTCCACATTGAATCCTAACATATTTTCTACAGAAGTGAGCAAAACTGTCGATTTCTTCCACTCCATGTCCAAGTATTATGTTTTTTTTGTTTTCAAGGAGAAGAAATAAAGAATAGATTCACCAAGATTCGTTAAAGATATATATTTTCTTTATTCTTGAATACATACGTACTGCGGTTTAAAAGACACGAGGTCACAAATGTAGTATGCAATAGGCATCATAAGTTTCGATCACACATTTAATATATTCTAAAAATCCTTTGATTCCGTTTCAATCGTATCACTTTACGGCGGAGTTTGGTGTTGCGTTTGATTATTGTTTATGCGTCTGTTTGTACCTCACTCGAAAACTATAGGGAAGAACCTGAGTTGAACCCTCCAAGTACAAGTAGAAAGAGGCAGTTATAGTACGCAAACAAGTGAATATAGAGACATACATATATACGCTCTCTCTATAATTACAGCAGAAGAAAAATTTATATTTACTTTATCATTGAAGTATGGCACCGCGCGTAAGCACTGCCATCTATTCGTGAAATTTGATATATAGGGCAATCGAACAAGGTAAATAACATCTGTAGCAATATGGTCTTTCTCTCCCTGCTAATTCTTCACATATCTTTTATTATCCAGCCTCCCTCTTCTTAGGTATGCTCCAGATACTTTGATTTTTTTTTTATCAGTGAAGTTGAATACACAAGCACCGCCATTTAGTGGTGAAAGGAGGCGTAAAAGCATCTACTGAACAATGAACATATTTCTCCCCTTCAGTGATTCTCGTCTTCCTTGTTCTGCCTCCCTTGCCACAGTAAGGCCCTAATAATACCAGAACTATTTTTTCTAGCTTTTTCTTTCTCTCTCTCCCTCTGTTCGTATGCCAAAGAGATGAGAAGAAAGTAGAACAATAGTTTTCGCTCTTTCCTAATTCTCTTATTCCCTCCCTTCTCCCACCGTTTTTTGTTTTTTTTATTAATTGATTTTGATTAGGAGTCGCCTGGAGCACTACGGGCCAGGCACCCTGCGGCCTCACGAGCCCCACCTGCTGCTTGCCTCCCTGTGCTGACGGGATATAAATGTATCACGTCTCGCTCCTCTGAGCGGATGAGCTTTACTAATGTTAAAAGCCCTGGAGCTGGGCTGAAGTGTTTTCAAATGTTAGGGGTTTGAGGGGTTGAGTTTTCTGAAATAGTACAAGTAATCGTGTTTATAATATGATGAAACCTATGGGTACGGATTTTAAAATACATATGTTAATAGAAGTATGTAGCACACGCTCATAGGAGTGTCGCATCACAAACGTTAAGGTGTGCAAGAATTATGGGCCTTATAAATGTTGCCGTACAAGATTGTAGCGTTATAAATATTTGGAATGTCTATATCTTTCTGTCGTCATATAAATGATACTTTATAGAATATATAGTGTTATGGCGTTATAAATGTTAAAATTCCACGACTGCTGTGTTACAAATTCTGCAACACACTACAGTAACGTTACAAATGCTACAACAGCTAGAGATGGAGGCATTCCTAGCATCACACGTGGTAAAAGTTTTCTCACGATACACAATTGTTATAAAACGATACAAGGCCGTTAGCATGAGGTGTGACCGTAAATACGCCTTCCTTACGGCCACTCTAACGACGACCGACTAATCAGTTCCTTATAAAGAGCTCGTGGCGCAAATGTTTCACTTATTGAGAACCGTCCCGGAGAGGTACACACAGGCTACGTTCGACAGGCTCCGCTGGCGGCACGAAATTTAATATTACATCACTTAAAGGCGGGTCCACGTCTTAGTAAAATTAACGCTTTTTATTGAGTACCATATACCGTATTGTCACAGGTCTTGTTGCTCTGAGCCAGTCTCTTCGTCACATAACTGAATGATGCGTCTTCGAGAGCCAGCTAGAGTATAGATGGTGTGACAAATGACACCATGAAGGCAGCGCTCAGGTTAATTAAAAAATGGTGCCGTGCCTGAGAGGGCAGCTGTTGGTGTCTCAAACGTTAGGCCTCCCGGGACTGTGACTGTTGCTGTGTCACGTGGCTCAGCACAGCACATCAACAATTACTTTTCCGGTACACGAGTTGTGACGGCTCGCGCTGTGCGAGACCACCGTGACCCTCTGGCCTTGCTGTGAACATAAAGCTGCTGTTTTGTGCTGGGTTGGCGGGGCACACTGTGACGCTGCTGTGGTACTACCGCTGGAACACGACGCTGCAGCACGACAGGAAACACAAGTGATTCACGCGGCACGACTCCTCTCAGTATAAATGTTGACGGACGACATCGCTAGAACACGACTCCTCCGTCCTGCCGGCCGCGCGATCATCTCTATACTAGCCTAAAATAGCACACTTTTGTTACGTTCCGCGTGAGCAAAACACTGATGAAGAAGCCAAGGTCTAAAGAGTTGCGTTACCTCTTTCAGACCTTGATTGAAGCTACACTTGAGCGAGTGAAAACCGAGGCGCCAGGGAAGTCAGTGACTCCAAACATGTCCTTGCAGTAACTTTGTCTTCACCCCCCACGGCCTCGATGAAGTATCCATTGAACAGGTAAACTCTCTCTCTCTCTCTCTCTCTCTCTCTCTCTCTCTCTCTCTCTCTCTCTCTCTCTCTCTCTCTCTCTCTCTCTCTCACACACACACACACACACACACACACACACACACACACACAATCACCACCACTTTGGAAAACAAAGTTAAATCAGATAAAATAATTCGCGAAATTTATACATATAGTCGCTATACAAAGCAGATCCACAGACCATCGTCATTCTGAAGACAAAAAAATAAAAGAAGAGAGTGGTTTAGTCTTAACATTGGTGCTTCGAGAAGCAAAATCATAAACAAGTCATTCCGTGACTGATCCATCGGTTCGTGTCATGGGGTTGTTGGGCAGAACCTGGCAAAGCAAGGACAATTTTCCGAGTTACTGCTGCACCACGCTTGCACTCGCCTAGTTAGTCAAGGTTTGAGTCAGACTCCTTAGTTTTTCCCACACTAAGAGAGCCTCTTCCACCTTCACAGCGCCGTCCGTATCTCTTTTTTTGTTTACTTTTGTAGCATTTCATCATCACACCGTTGAGTGTCTCTGGAAGACTCCACGAAGCCTCAACTCCGGCTCACTCGGCAAGCCTTTGGTCTTGCAAGTGTTGGTGAAGTCCTTACATCATCTCCCGAGCAAGGATCACTATTACGTCTGTTTCTTCCTTTTGAGTTCGGCGTGTGTGTGAGGCGCATTCTTGAGCACAGTGAGCGTCGTTATTTACCTGAGGAGCCTCGCCTGCATGGGCACTGGTGGCGCTAAATAGATGGTGATTGGGTTGGCGGGGCGAGGGATGGCTAAAAGGACTGAATGTGAGGACCTCGGCCTCAGAGCTCAGTTGTGACCTTGCCTACAGGATGACAGCTGGGTGTGGTGCGTATAGGATGTAGGGAGAGGATGGCCTGATGGCGGAGAAGTAAGGGAAGGAAGGAAGGGTTGCAAAAAATGTCTAGCAAAAATAAGAGTTGCTTTGGTCCCCCTCTGGAGTCTCCAAAAGTCCCTCTGAGGTACGCAAGTCCCGCTCCGTCCCTCACTCGTCCTCGCAGCCACCAAACACACTCCTCCGTCCTCTTCGTCCATTCAGGGAGACACACGCAAGTTGAGTCCTCGCCGTGGGGGTCTCTATATGTTGTTTTCGTAGACGTGGTGGTGGTGGTGGCGGCGGTGGTTCTTATGCGGCAGCGGCTCCTTGGTGGGGGAGGCGGGCAGGGCATGGTAGCGGACTGCCGTGGTGGTCTGCGGCGGTGCCAGACTCACGGGCGGGGGCGCGAGGGTGTTATGGGAGTTGAGGGTGTAGGAGGTGGGGGGGATGTAGTCGTGTTGGGAGGTGGGGGAGTCAGGGGACGACCGGACGATGACTAGGCTGGACCGACGACGACTCCCTCCGCTGGCCTTGTCCACTCGCTCGTCGTGCAGCAGCTGTGGGCGAGGGAAGGATGTTAGCCGGGCGGGGTAGGGTGGGGTGGGGTGGGGTGGGTGTGGGGTCAGCGGGGCACACAGGTGGTGAGTTCATAAAGGGTAAGTCATGCACACCAAGCTGGAAAGGAGGGAGAAGGAAAGCAAGGTGATGAAGGAGAAAAGAAAGGGAAGAGATATGAAAGGAGAGACAGAGAGGCGAAGAGAGAAGGAAGGGAGCAAAGCATTAACGTAGACGAGAGAACATGAAAAGAATGTACGAGGGTGAGAAAGGAGAAAGCAGATTAATGACCAAAGAAGGGAAGGGGTGGAGGGAGTAAAGGGAGGAAGAGAGAACGCAGACGAGAACAGGAAAGAGTAAGTTGAGGATGGGAAAGGAGAGAAGAAAGGAAAGGTTGATGTGGAAGATAGTGTTGCGGGTAGATAGACAAGAACCTGGACAAAGGGAGGATCTGAAAGGGAAGAGGGTTGGAGAGAGGAGACAGGAGGAAAGGGAGAAAGGGGAAATGAGAGGTGGAAACAGTGGGAGGAAAAGAAAAGGAGGAGGCCTGGAAAGAAGAAAGATGGAAGCCGAGTGAGGAAAGGAAAGACTGGAAAGAAGGGAAATGGAGT
Organism: Eriocheir sinensis; assembly: GCF_024679095.1. Taxonomy (NCBI): domain Eukaryota; kingdom Metazoa; phylum Arthropoda; class Malacostraca; order Decapoda; family Varunidae; genus Eriocheir; species Eriocheir sinensis. Next base: position 329,774 of record NC_066536.1, read on the forward strand.
GAAGAGAGGAAAAGGAGGAGGCCTGGAAAGAAGAAAGGAGGAAAAGGTGTAGCTAGTAGTAGTAGGAGGAGGAGGAAAGGAAGGATGGAAACAGAAGAAGCAGGGAGAAGGGAAAAAGGAGTTGGGGTTGCGCAGGATGACTATGAGTAAAAGCTATAGAAAGTGCAAAACAACCTCGCTTCATCTTTCCAATATAACGTCCCTTACAGAGCGTACTTTCCTCCTCCTCTTTGTCTATTTCTTTTGGCAGACATAAGCGAACTGAGACTTTGAGAAGGTAATAGTCTAATCTCTCTTACAAAACGTCTCCCTTCCTCTCCCCTCCGCCTGTCCCTTCTAGACCATGATGATTTGGGAGGTAAAGGAAAGGGGAGAGAAAAGAGAAAGGGAAGAGGAAAAAAAGAAGAAAACCCATGAAAAATATTGGCTACCGGAGTATTGGAAAAGAAACAAGGAAAAAATGGAGAAAAAGAAAGAAAACAAGAGAGAGAGAGAGAGAGAGAGAGAGAGAGAGAGAGAGAGAGAGAGAGAGAGAGAGAGAGAGAGAGAGAGAGAGAGAGAGAGAGAGAGAGAGAGAGAGAGAGAGAGAGAGAGAAATATAACCCATGAAATAGCCAGACATGCCCTTCCCCCATCCTTCTTAATCTAATGCCCTTTATTAAACTTTTTTTTTCCTAACTCTTTTATTACCGCTGAAAGATATGAACGAACAGGACATCTGGGGTTAGGTAACGCATGGAGGGGAGTCCGGACATAACAGAAGAGGAAGAGGAGGAGGTGGAAGAGGGATGGAGGAGAGAGAAGTGGAGGAAAGGGAAGGGGTAAGCAGAGAAAGGGAGAGAAGGAGAGGAGATAGAAGGAAAAAGGAGGGAGAAAAGGATCAACATTTGGGGTTAGGTGACAAATGGAAGAAGAAGAGGAGGTGGAAGAGGGATGGAGGAGAGAGAAGTGGAGGAAAGGGAAGGGGTAAGCAGAGAAAGGGAGAGAAGGAGAGGAGATAGAAGGAAAAAGGAGGGAGAAAAGGCTCAAAATCTGGGGTTAGATGAGAAATGGAAGAAGAAGGAGGAGGTGGAAGAGGGATGGAGGAGAGAGAAGGGGAGGAAAGGGAAGGGGTAAGCAGAGAAAGGGAGAGAAGGAAAGGAAACAGAAGGAAAAAGGAAGGAAAATGCTGGAGGAGGAGGGAAGAGGGATGGAAGAGAGAGGAGGAGAGAAAGGAAACAGAGGAAAAAAGGAAGGAGGAAAAAGAAATAATAGGGGGAAAAAATGCTAAAAATGCTGGGTTTAGGTAACGGAAGGGCAAGCAGAGAAGAGAAGGAGAGAAGGAAGAGGATGGAGAGAGAAGGAAAAAAGGAAGGAAAATGCTGAGGAAGTAAGGGAAGGAGGGAAAAAAAAAATAATAGGGGAGGAAAAATGCTAAAAATCTGGGTTTAGGTAACGTACGGGCACAGCAGAAGAGAAGGAGGAGGTGGAAGAGGGATGGAGGAGAGAGAAGGGGAGGAAAGGATGAGGAAAGCAAAGGAAGTAAGGGAAGGAGGGAAAAAAAGAAATAATAGGGGAGGAAAAATGCTAAAAATCTGGGAGCAGAAGAGAAGGAGGAGGTGGAAGAGGGATGGAGGAGAGAGAAGTGGAGGAAAGGAAAGGGAAAGCAAAGGAAGTGAGGGAAGGAGGGGAAAAAGGAGGAATAAGGAAGGGAAAATGCTGAAAACACACCGCTATTTTAAACATTTCCCTCTTCTCTATCGCCATGGTTTACAGTCATTATTCATTGGTGCTAGATCCCGTTCTTCCTCCCCTTCGCACCATCTATCATCCGTTATTTTCATCCTTACGTTATCCATTCTGTTCCGCTTCCCGCTGTAAACGTAGTAGATGGCCTCACCACCTCCTCGTAATTGCACTATTCTCGTATATTCAAATTACTCGCCAAGTTTTAAGGTGTTCATTATTTTTATCATTATCCTGAAAGCTCCACCATTTACGTAAGTTGAGCCTCAAGCCTCTAGATGGCAGCGTTGGGTTCTAAGATTACACTTTCTCGGGTATAATTTAATTTCTCCTAAAATTTACTGTTCCAGCGCTCTCTCTCTCTCTCTCTCTCTCTCTCTTTCCGTGGGTATGTGTGTGTGTGAGAGAGAGAGAGAGAGAGAGAGAGAGAGAGAGAGAGAGAGAGAGAGAGAGAGAGAGAGAGAGAGAGAGAGAGAGAGAGAGAGAGAGAGAGAGAGAGAGAGAGAGAGAGAAAATATCAGACGACCTTCTACCCCACTAATGTTATTTCCAGGATTTTCTCTTCTTTCGTACGTGTAATTAAGGGCGTGGTGGGGGAAGGGGGGGGGAGAGGGAGGCAGAGAGAGAGAGAGAGAGGGTATTAATGACAGGTAATACACAGGTGGGAGGGTGTCTCGGGAGTGATGTGAGGGTGGAGTATGAGGAGAAAATGTCAACGGTTGCAATGTGTGGTGATGAAGATGATGATGTTTATGGGGGTGGTGGTGGTGAGGGTCGTAATGTTAGTAATCATGGTTGATAGTGATGGTGGTGGAGGTGTTACGGTGGTGGTTGACAGTAATGGTAGTGGTGAGGGTAGTAGTGGTAGTAATCGCGGTTGGTAGTGGTGATGGTGGGTGGTGGTGAGGTTGGTAGTGATAGTGATTGTGGTTGTTCGTATATAGTAGTCACTCTCCCCTTCCTCGTTCCCTTCCTTCTTCCCACATATCCATAGTAGACACCTTCCTTTTCTCCTTCCCTCCCTCCTTCTTCCCTTATGGCCACTTCCCCTTCCTCGCCCCTCTCCGCTCTCTCTCTTTGGCTCTCTCCCTCTCCCCCTTCCCCCACTCGCCCCCACCTTTTCATAGTAGGAGTCGACCACAATGACGCAGTAGGTGGTGACGAGGCACACCACGTAGCTGGAGATATCGGAGAAGCTTGTGTACACGCCGTCCGTCATGGCCACGATCAGCATAAAGAGGTCGTAGCCCACTGTGTAGAAGAACCAGATGGAGAGCTGCCACGACACGTACTGGAAAGGGAGGAGAGAGGGAGTAACGGAGGGAACTTGAGTATAGCAATGACATTAATAATCTTGGGGTGTGTAAATCTTTGAGGGTGTGCGTTTAACTCGTATGTATAACCAGATGGAGAGCTGCTACAATGCATACTGGAAAAGAACGGAAGGAGGGAGGGAATAGCGGAAGGAACTTGAGTAGAGCAATGAAAGGATGTTGGGGGTGTCTCATCGTGTGTAAATCTTTGAGTATGTGCGTTTAACCTGCATAAAGAACCAGATGGAGAGCTGCTACGACACATACTGGACGGAGTAACGAAGAGTAACGAGTATAGAAATGAAAGGATTTTGCATAGTCGTAGTGGATGTGTGAGTTGAGGGTTTGGGTTTAAGATACATAGTCGAGTGTGCATTTGTAGGGGTATAGGAGAGAGACGGAGGGTAAATTAACTCTACAGAAATGAAAGGATATTTGTATGAGTTGGGATGGCCGGTGGTGGAGTGCATGATGGGTTTAGACAGTGCGTTCAAGATGCATATGTAGTACGTAGGGTTGAATATATTACGTGTGTGTGTGTATGTGTGTGTGTGTGTGTGTGTGAGAGAGAGAGAGAGAGAGAGAGAGAGAGAGAGAGAGAGAGAGAGAGAGAGAGAGAGAGAGAGAGAGAGAGAGAGAGAGAGAGAGAGAGAGAGAGAGAGAGAGAGAGAGAGAGAGAGAGAGAGAGAGAGAGAGAGAGGAGAGAGAGAGAGAGAGAGAGAGAGAGAGAGAGAGAGAGAGAGAGAGAGAGAGAGAGAGAGAGAGAGAGAGAGAGAGAGAGAGAGAGAGAGAGAGAGAGAGAGAGAGAGAGAGAGAGAGAGAGAGAGAGAGAGAGAGAGAGAGAGAGAGAGAGAGAGAGAGAGAGAGAGAGAGAGAGAGAGAGAGAGAGAGAGAGAGAGAGAGAGAGAGAGAGAGAGAGAGAGAGAGAGAGAGAGAGAGAGAGAACAAAAATCGAGCCAGGGAGAAGAAAACAACAACAACATCAGTAGCAAGAGTGTCCTTATCAGTTTTTGTGAAGAGAGATGAGTGAGGGAAGAGAGAAAGAGGGAGACAGAGGAAACGACGAAGAATAGTGGGATGATGAGCGGTAGGAAGGAAGAGGAGGCAGATGGTGATGATGATGGGAGTAATAAGGGTGACAACGAGGGCTAACGCAGCGGGGAGGGAAACAAGGAAGAGGGAGAGAGGGAGATAAACTGATGAGGGATGCTGAAGATAACGATGCAGGAAAAAAAAGATAGGGGACAGAACTTGAGGTGGAAGAGATGAAAGCGGGGGATGAGGAAATGGTAAAAGATGCTGAATGCAGATAGAAAATAAGGGAAGGAAAGAGGGAGATAAACACGGAATGGATGCTGTATTACGATAAGGAGAGCATAGAGTGAATTTGATAACAACGGGAGATGAGAAAAAGGTAAAAGATGCTGAATGAAGATAGAAGATAATAAGGGAAGGAAACAGGGAGATAAAGACGGAATGGATGCTGAATTACGATAAGGAGAGCATTGAGTGGAGTTGAACATTTAATTAACATGAGAAGGAGGAGGAAATGAGAGATGGAAACAAGAGGAAAATGAGAAGGGATGGAAAAAGAAGATAGACTGAAAAGGAGTAATAGTAGTAGGAGTAGTAGGAGGAGGAGGAGGAAGGGAAAAAGGGAAACAGAAGAAGCAGGGGGAAGGTGGAGTTTGGAGGTGCGCAGGAGAGTGAGGGAACGAGATGAATTAACATGAAGGAGAGTGAGGGGGAGAGTCAGGAAGGGAGGGGGGGAAGGAAGGGAGATGAGATAGTTAGATAAAGAACATTGAAATAACATGAAGGAGAGTGAGGGGAAGAATCAGGAAGAGAATGACGAAGAAGGATGCTGCAGAGAATGAAAGAAAGAATACAGGAAGGATCAGGAAGGGAGAGAGGGAGGGAGATGAGATAGTTAGGTAAAGAAGGAATAATGGGGAGAGTAAGGGAGAGTTGGGTAGGTCAGGAAAGAAGGAGATGAGGCATTGTATATAGATAGAGAACAATGAATTAAAATGATGGTGAGGAGGAGAGTGAAGGAGAGTAGGTAGGTCAGAAAGTGAGGAAGATGAGCTAGTGTAAGTAATTGTAAGATAATGTAAGTAAAGAACACTGAATTAACATGAAGGAGAGTGAGGTGCAGAGTGAAGGAGCGTCAGGTAGGTCAGAAAGTGAGGAAGATGAGATAGTGTAAGTCAATGTAAGTAAGATAATGTAAATAAAGAACACTGAATAACCATGAAGAAAAGCAAGTGAAGGAGAGTGAAGGAGAGTCATAAAGGTCATCACATACTCACGTTAAGCACCGCCACGACCAGGAGTCCCCCCACCAAGGAGTAGAGGGCAGAGGCCACCACCAGGGACCACAGCACGCCCTGACCTGCCGAAGGGGGAACAGGAGAAGATGAGGAACACAAAGGAATACAAAGGAAGAACAAGCAACAGCAGACCTGCTGGTCCTTACGAGACTGTTTGTGACAAGCTACACTAACTATCTAATCAAAGGTGGAAGATGAAGGACAGCAAAGGCGAAGGCTCCTCCCTCCAGCCAAAGCTGGCAGGAAAGGAAAAAGAACCATGCAGCATGGAAAAACTGCATGGAAATTATGTAGGAAAGAGGAAAGAACTACCATTACTGCTACCACTAACCGGGCGATAAAAGCGGACAAGGACACCAGTATTCGAAAGAACTTAACGTTATTACGACACTGAGTAATATCTTAGTTGCTGGTTGGATTCAAAATACTTGTCTAATCTATTCTTGAAGGCCGTAACTGTTGTACTATCAACGACATCACAGGGTAGAGAGTTCCAAACATTAACAACTCGATTGAAGAAGTGTTTAGCTTCGTGCGACGAGAATCTTTTTCCACTTATCTTCAAATTGTGACTTCTTCATGTTCTATTTGGTCGATCAACTGTGAAGTAATCTTCCGCATTAATATCACTGAATCCTTTAAACATTTTAAACACTTCTATTAGATCGCCTCGCATTCTTCGTTTTGATAGGCTGAATAAATTTACTTCTTTAAGCCTTTGTTCATATGATAAATTTCTCAACCTAGGAATCATCTTTGTTACTCTTCGTTGAACCCGTTCCAACTTTTCTATGTCTTTTCTGTAATAGGGAGACCAAAATTGTACACAGTACTCTAGATGGGGTCGAACCAACGAATTATACAATTTTAATATTACTTTTTCCGATTTATTATTAAAGACTCGTCCGATGAAGCCAACCAATTTGTTTTCGGTTTTAACTACCTCTGAACAATGCTGACCGGGCTTTAAATCGCTTGATATAGTGATTCCAAGATCCTTTTCTTTACTTACTGCAGAAAGTTGTTGGCCATTCATTACGTACCGACCGCGATTGTTATTTTTTCCGATGTGCAACACTTTACATTTGTCAACGTTAAATTTCATTTGCCATTGATTGGCCCAACGTGCAAGTCGATCTAGATCTGATTGTAAAGCTTCTTCGTCGAGTGTCGCAGTTACTTTACTAGCAATTTTTGTGTCATCAGCAAATTTTGATACTTTGCAAGTGAGCCCATCCTCGATATCATTAACATAAATTAAGAAGAGCATGGGGCCAAGCACTGATCCTTGAGGTACGCCGCTTCTGACATCGAGCCAGTTAGATGTAACACCGTTTAGAACAACTCTGTTTCCGCTCAGAGAGCCAGTCCACAAGAAGGAGAAGGACGAGGAGCAAGAGGAAGAGCAGGAGCAAGGGCAGGGTCTTGGATAGGAGCAGAGGGCAGTGATAAGGGTAGGGGCAGGGATAAGGGCAGGAAGTTAAGGAAGTTGAGGAAGGGGAACAGGAGAAGATGAGGAGAAGGAGGAGTAGCAAGAGGAAGAGCAGGAGCAGGGGCAGGGTCTTGGATAGGAGCAGGGGGCAGTGATAAGGGTAGGGGCAGGGATAAGGGCAGGAAGTTGAGGAAGGGGGCAGGAGAGTTAAAGTGGCAGCAACAGGGAGAGCAGACGCAGAAGGAGAAGGAGAAAGAGGAGGAAGAGTAGAAGGAGGAGAAGGAGGAGGAGATGAAAGATGAAGGAAGATGATTTAAAGAAAGCGTTGAAGGAAGGCGTTAGGGACCAAGGTAAGGGAGGAAGAGTGGGAGGAGGAGGAGGAGGAGGAGGAGGACGAGGAGGTAAACTTTGCTGTACCTACATAAATGATCATGCACACACACACACACACACACACACACACACACACACACACACACACACACACACACACACATACACACACACACCTGGGGCGCCACAATTGATCCTCGGCGTGCTCTTCGTGACGTTCGCCTCCGCGGGGGCAGACCTGGTGACGTTAGCGTCGTCGAGGGGTGTTGCGCTTGACGACCAAAGGGACTCGTTGCCGTCCCCCGAGGTAGGCGTCGCGGAAGCCAGCAGGGGCGTGGCGTCGCTCTCCAGGGAATTTGTGGCATTGAAGGCCGAGGGGGTCGACGTGGCAGGCGGCGGGGACTGTGTCGTCTTGTCGTCTTCGTCGCTCTGGGGCCTTAGCTGCATCGTGAGCGGGGAGGCCGGCGTGCTGGTGTCGTTAATCACTGTGGTCGTGTTGATATCCACGAGTGACTCTTCTGAAGGCGAGGAGGAAGTAGAGGAGAAGGGGAAGGAGGAGGAGGAGGTAGAAGAGGAGGAGGAGGTAGAAGAGGAGGAGGAGGAGGAGGAGGAGGAGGAGGAGGAGGAGGAGGAGGAGGAGGAGGACGACGACGACGATGACGAAGATGAGGATGAAGAGCTCTTAACGAGGAAGAAGCCGGGGGGACAGGAGAGGGAGGGGAAGGAGTAGGAGAAAGAGGCTGATTCCGAGGAGTTGTCCGTCGAGGAGGAGCTGAGGGCGGAGGACTGGCTGGAGTGGTAGGTCTCCACAAGCACCCACGAGAAGATGAGCGTCTGCACCAGGCTCACCATCTGCCGGGGAAGATTAGATCGCGTTAGCTGTGTCGTCCCTCATACAGTGACTCCTTTTTCCCTTCTCCATCCTTCACTTACTCCTTTATTCCTTTCCCCCCATTCCTCCCTTCCTCCCTCTTTTATTCCTTTCCTTTCTCCCTTCCTCTCTTACTACCACACCCTCCTTTTTATCAACAGTGTCCATCTTCTTAGTGTTGTTGTTGTTGTTGTTCTCTTCAAGTTGTTTTCCTGGCTCACCCATGCATTGTAGACATGACATTGTATAATAACATTTGTTAGCCCTGATGAACCCTACAACATGGCATAATAAACAAAGTCAGCTGTTTTTTTTTTTTTTTTTTTACGTCTTGGCCTCTGGCGCCGGTAGGCCTTCATAGTAGGGCCTGATGGTCGGCCCCAGCCCGTTGTAGCGCAGGCAAGTGTTTATAGTGGCGTCATCTTTATTCTTCAGCATTTTCCATTTTAGACCCTTATTTGCATAATATAAAATGTTAGGGGGGTGTTGAAGGGTCATGCGACGCCGATCTAGAACAGTTTTTGTGCTGTTAACACTTGCTTCCCTTCCTTCTCCTTTATTTCCTTCTCCCCATCCTTCCTTTCCTCTTCCCTTTATTTTCTTCCTTCTCTCCCTCCCTCTCTTACTCGCTCCCCCTCCTTTTTTCCCTTCTCCCCATTCTTCCTTTCCTCTTCCCTTTATTTTCTTCCTTCTCTCCCTCCCTCTCTTACTCGCTCCCCCTCCTTTTTTCCCTTCTCCATCTTTCCCTTGCTCCTCCTTTATATCCTTCTCCTCATTCTTCTCCCCCTCCTTCTTTTATTCCCTCTCTTCCCTCCCTCTCCCCCTCTGATCCTCCCTTCCACCATCCCCCCGTCTACTTTTTCACGCATCCCCTCTCTGCATTACCCCGAGATTTCCGTTCAAGAGTCACTGGGTCCATTTACTGTTCAGACTAACTTGACGCACAGACTCCGCCCCCTTCCCCCCGCCGGCCACCAATCAGGGAACGCCTCCGCCAGATGATCGGCAGAAACGTGCATCGGAAGGGAGGGAACGGGAACGGATTTCACCACAAGTTATCCAATGTTACGCCTCAGGAGGTGGAGAGAAGAGGCTTGTCCACGTGGCTAACGGGCTGGAATTTATAGTGCGTGAGAGGGGAGGAGGAGGAGGAGGAGGAGGAGGAGGAGGAGGAACGCAAGGATGTGTAGGAGGAGAGGCAAAGTGGAAGAGGGAGAGGAAAAAGGATATGTTGAGAAAAGAAGTCTATATGCTGAGTTGATCAATTTCGTGGAAAGTACATCAGGAGGAGGAGGAGGAGGAGGAAGAAGAAGAGGAGGAGGAGGAGGAGGAGGAGGAGGAGGAGGAGGAGGAGGAAGAAGACGAGGAAGAAGGAGGAGGAAGAGGAACAGGAGGAGGAGGAAGAGGAACAGGAGGAGGAGGAAGAAGGTAAGATTCTGTCCACCAAGTTAAAACGAATTAAATTGTATGTAAACGTTGTAAACAAGAGAGAGAGAGAGAGAGAGAGAGAGAGAGAGAGAGAGAGAGAGAGAGAGAGAGAGAGAGAGAGAGAGAGAGAGAGAGAGAGAGAGAGAGAGAGAGAGAGAGAGAGAGATAGCGTATTCCTTATCGAGCGAGTAGTAAATCTGGACGAGCCGTAAAAGTATCAACAATAAAGGAGAACAAATAAAAAATAAACATGTCCCGCTCATTCCTCCTGGTGGTGACCCGCGGCGGAACGATGGTTGTGTGTGGCGATAAAAAAAGCGCCTCCTCCTCCTCTTCCTCCTCCTCCTCCTCCTCTTCCTCCTCCTCCTCTTCCTCTTCCTCCTCCTCCTCTTCCTTCTTCATAGTGACGGCGGCGGCACAACACAACGCAACACAAACTTATGAGGGAGGGAATACGGCGTCCTTTTTTCCCCTCCTCCTCCTCCTCCTCCTCCTCTTCCTCTTCCTCCTCCTCTTCCTTCTTCATAGTGACAGCGGCGGCGGCACAACACAACGCAACACAAACTTATGAGGGAGGGAATACGGCGTCCTTTTTTCCCCCTCCTCCTCCACCTCCTCTTCCTCCTCCTCCTCCTCCTCTTCCTTGTGTTTCATAGCGGCATCGGCGGCAAGGGGGAGGGGAGGGGGGGGGAGGCACAACCCAACGCAACACAAGAGTACGGGAGAGGGAAAGCAATGCCTCCTCCTCCTCCTCCTCCTCCTCCTCCTCCTCCTTGAGAGTTACGATTGTGT
>NC_066536.1:342500-345000 GCF_024679095.1 Eriocheir sinensis
CCTACACCTACATCTACACATCACCCTACACCCACATTTACACATCATTCTATACCTACTGCACACCCACACCTACCACACCCTCTATACTCGAGCCTCACAAACACATATCACTATAATTAACTTCCGGGTTGTTTTGTCTCGTCTGCACGCTTGCCGGACAGGGGAAGGGGAAGAGGGAGGGGGGAGAGGGGGGGGGGAACTATTACGGGCAGAGAAATATGAATGGAGTGGGAGAGAGGGGGAGAAAGAGAGGGAGAGGGAGATAATGTGAGTGGGGATGGTGGTAAGAAAGGGAGGGAGAGAGGGGGGAGTGGTGGGTGCATGGTGATGGAGGGAGGATGGGGATAGTGGCAAGGATGGAATGGATGGAGAGATGGTGGGTGGTGATGATGATAAAGAAGGAATGGAGGGAGGGAGAGAGAGAGGATGGATGGTGATGAAAAGCATGAAAGGAAGGAAGGGAAGAAAGGAGAGGTGGTGGGTAGTGAGGGTGGTAACGAAGGAAGAAAGGGAAGGAGGGAGAAAGCGAGGTAAAGAACATTGGTGGCGATGGTAGCAAGGAAAGAAATGATACATGAAAGGAGGGAAGAAGGATGGGTGGTGGCGATGATGCTGGGGAAGAGAGAAAGGAAGCGAGAGGAAAAATGTGATGCTGGTTTTAGATAAGTAAAGTTGGGACATACGCTGTAGCTGCGCGAGACGTGGTGCTCATATCTTACGGAATACAGGACGATAAAGAAAGAAGTGGAAAGGGATGGCGATAAGGAAGGGAAAGACGAAGAAATGAAAAAAAAAGTGAATGAGGACGGGAGAGGGAGAGTGGGGGAGAGAGAGGTAGAGGGAGGCACACGCCAGATGGGCTGCAGCGGTGTGGCTAAGTAATAAGATGGAAACAAATGGGAAGCAACTTAATAGAACCCGCACACAGCATAATACATCAGCCGGGTAACGCAACGCAACGCCTCCCCGGGTACCGCCTGCCGCAACCCCGCCAGTTAGTGTTAGTTAGTCATACAACACCGCGGAGATAATTAATACAACACCTGCTCGCTAGGACTGACTGACTGACTGACTGACTACTGATTGCTGACTGACTGAATGGTTGACTAACTGAATGACTGACTGACTTACCGAGTGACTGATTGACTAATTGAGTGAGTGAGTGAGTGAGTGAGTGAGTGACTGATTGAATGAATGACTGATTGACTGACTGACAGACTGACAGAATGAATGAATGAAATAAATTAATATATGACTGAATGACCGAATGACTGACTGACTGACTGACTGACTGACTAACTGGCTGGAACACCGCAATTGAACGACGCAGAATTGGAACACAAACACATTCTACATAATGCATATCACCATCACTGCTTCAGCACTACAACAGCAGCACCATCAGATGAGTTAATCCATAGTGAGGCAGTATGGTGATGAATACGCCATACAACGTCGCTAAATGTTACTGCTGTTTAAGATATTGCCAGCAGCAACAGCACCACCACCACTGCCACCACCACCGCCACCATCACCACCACCACCACCGCCACCATCACCACCACCTTTACCTGGAATACCTAAGCGTGAAAGCCCACCATAACTATCGAGAAAAACAAAGGAAAACCAAATTGCGGAGAGAAACACGAAGTATTGGGCGATATAGGTAAAGTAATGTGAAGGAGAGAGGGAGAAGACGGGAAGGATTAAGAGAGAAGGAGAAGGAGGAGGAAGAGTAGGAGAAGGAACACAAAGTAAACACAAAGGAAGAACAAACAACAGCAGACCTGATGGTCCTTACAAGGCTGTTTGTGACAAGCTACACTAGCTATCTAATCAAAGGTGGAAGATGAAGGACAGCAAAGGCGAAGGGTCCTCCCCACCCCCCATCCCTCCAGTCAAAGCTGGCAGGAAAGGAAAAAGAACCATGCAGCATGGAAAAACTACATGGAAATTATGTAGGAAAGAGGAAAGAACTACCATTACTGCTACCACTAACCGAGCGATAAAAGCGGACAAGGACACCAGTATTCGAAAGAATTTAACGTTATTACGACACTGAGTAATATCTTAGCTGCTGGTTGGATTCAAAATACTTGTCTAATCTATTCTTGAAAGCCGTAACAGTTGTACTATCAACAACATCACAGGGTAGAAAATTCCAAACATTAACGACCCGATTGAAGAAGTGTTTGGCTTCGTGCGACGAGAATCTTTTACCACTTACCTTGAAATTGTTATTTCTTTTTGTTTTATTCGCTCGATCAATTGTAAAGTAATCTTGCGCATTAATATCACTGAATCCTTTAAACATTTTAAACACTTATATTAGATCGCCTCGCATTCTTCGTTTTGATAGGCTGAATAAATCTACTTCTTTAAGACTTTGTTCATAAGATAAATTTCTCAATCTAGGAATCATTTTTGTTATTCTCCGTTGAACCCGTTCCAACTTTTCTATGTCTTTTCTGTAATAGGGAGACCAAACCTGTACACA
>NC_066536.1:350000-377500 GCF_024679095.1 Eriocheir sinensis
ACTACTAATAATAATAATACTTTCGACTTTTTCCTATTTTCTGTCTTCTTTTACATTCTTTTTCACATTTTTCTATTATCTCCTCTGTTCCTTCCTTCCTTTATCTTTCCCTCTGCCAGCTCCCTATCCTCCATCTCAGGCCGAGTTAACGTCCTTCTGTGCTGGCTTACGGAGAGGGAAGAGGAAGAGAAAGGAGGAACGAGGAGGGAGGTGAGGAGGGCGAGAGGGAGGGTAGGAGGAACGGAGGGAGGGAGGGGGGGCAAAGAAGATTGAGGGAGAGTAAGTGAAACGTGGAGAGAAGAATGAGTGTGTGTGTGTGTGTGTGTGTGTGTGTGTGTGTGAGAGAGAGAGAGAGAGAGAGAGAGAGAGAGAGAGAGAGAGAGAGAGAGAGAGAGAGAGAGAGAGAGAGAGAGAGAGAGAGAGAGAGAGAGAGAGAGAGAGAGAGAGAGAGAGAGATAGAGAGAGAGAGAGAGAGAGAGAGAGAGAGAGAGAGAGAGAGAGAGAGAGAGAGAGAGAGAGAGAGAGAGAGAGAGAGAGAGAGAGAGAGAGAGAGAGAGAGAGAGAGAGAGAGAGAGAGAGAGAGAGAGAGAGAGAGAGAGAGAGAGAGAGAGAGAGAGAGAGAGAGAGAGATGAAGGGGGCGAGAAAAAGGGATGGAAAATGAAAGACGGGAGAGGTAAAGTATATTAGTAGTAGTAATAGTAGTAGTAGTAGTAGTAGTAATATAGTAGAAGTAGTAGTAGGAATAGTAAAATTAGCAGTTGTAATAGTGGTAGAAAGAATAGCAGGGAGGTCATTGTTTAAGGGTTACCAATTATGCAGGAGGAGAGGTGTGGTAGGGGAGGGAGGGAGGGATCGTAAGAGGGAGGGAGGGAGAGAGAGACGAAAGGAGGGAGGGAGGGAGGAATCGTAAGAGGGAGGGAGGGAGGGAGAGAGAGACGAAAGGAGGGAAGGAGGGAGGGAGGGAGTAAGAGACGAAGGGAGGGAGGGAGGGAGGGAGAGAGAGACGAAAGGAGGGAGGGAGGGAGGGATCGTAAGAGGGAGGGAGGGAGGAAGAAACGAAGGGAAGGAGGGAGGGAGGGAGAGAGAGACGAAGGGATGGAGGGAGGGAGGGAGGGATGTTACGCTGGTATGCATATAGTATGAGAGAAGGCAAGGCGGAAGAGAGAAAGGAATGGAGTGCAAACCCCCCCCTCCCCCCCTCCCCCCACACACACGCAATAACAGTAACAGTAACGGCGGCGTATCGGACAGTCATTCTTGCTCTTTGCGGACCCAACAACCTCAATACCTCTTTCCGAATCCCTGCTGAGTTACGGAAGGAGGGGCGGTACGGGACGGATACACTGAAGGGGAGGAACCAGGATACTTTAAAGGAGGAATATCAGTAACGGGGGACAGGAGGAGAGTATGATGGGCAGGGTGACTAAAATGAAAGGGAATGACGAGAAAGGTGATGGTGGTAGTGTGACGCTGAAAGGGTAGATAGGGGAAAGAGTGGAGGGGAAGTACTAGCATAGGAGGATGGTGATAAGGGGGAGAAGGGAATGATCGGGAAGGATGATGGAGGGGCAGAAGCTGGGGTACATTTAGTGAGAAGGGGCTAGTTATATAAGATGGGTGGGTAGAGGACTTAGATAACGGGGAAAAGGAAGGTGCCGATAGAGGAGGGAGAGAGGCTTATGGGTTACTTGGGGAGAATGAGGAGGGTTGAGGAGGGTAAAGGGGGTAGGAGCAGGAGCAGGTTGTGGGAGAAAGGCAAAGGGAATCTCAGAGCATCACTAGGCAGCTGGTGGTATAGTGGATTCCGATTCTCTTCCTCGCGCTGATAGAAAAGAGATTGGGGGAGGAGGAGGGTTGAGGAGGGTAAGGGGGGGTAGGAGCAGGAGCAGGTTGTGGGAGAGAAGAGAAAAGAGAACTCAGAGCACAGCTACAGGTGGTATATTCTGACTTTGCTTGCTCAGCTGATAGAAAAGAGATTGGGGGAGGAGGAGGGTTGAGGAGGGTAAGGGGGGGTAGGAGCAGGAGCAGGTTGTGGGAGAGAGGCAAAGAGAACCTCAGAGCACCACTAAGCAGCTGGTGGTATAGTGGATTCCGATTCTCTTGCTCGCGCTGATAGAAAAGAGGTGGGGCGGAGGAGGAGGAGTGTGAATGAGATGGAGGATTGGATTAGGAAGATAAAGGAAGAATGATACCGGCGCCGTCCACCCAGCTACGTAAAAAAATAAAAAAAGGTTGGAATTGTGTGGTAGTTCCCTCTCTCTGTATTACGCCATAGCAGACCAACTAAGAGGCGATAAAAAATGTAAACAAAAAAATCATACCAGCAAGACACACTCCAAACATACACAGAAAGGCGGAAGAAAATGGAAATAATAATGAAAGAATGATTGAATTTGTCCCGTCTCCTTTTAGAGGGTTGTTTCGTGAGCCAGGGAACGCGAAGGAAGATTGGATTGCCGAGAGACTAGACTGATTGATGAATGGATTCGATCGGGAGTTTATACGGCGGGTCGGTCAGCGACAAAGACGAAGATGAAAAGGGAGAGAAAAAAAAGGGATGTATTGCTGCCTGTTCCTATTCATTACTGTTAGGGCTGACCTGACTGGGAGGTAAAGGAGAAATAAGAAAAGATTGAAGATGAAAAGGGAGAGAAAAAAGGGATGTATTGCTGCCTGTTCTTATTCATTACTGTTAGGGCTGACCTGTGACTGGGAGGTAGAGAGAAGAAAAGATGAAAAGGGAGAGAAAAAAAGGGCTATATTGCTGTCTGTTCCTATTCATTACTGTTAGGGATGACCTGACTGGGAGGTAAAGGAGAGAGAAGAAAAGATTTGAGGAATGAAGAAGAGCTACAGCGAGATAGATAGATAGATAGATAGATAAAGATAGAGAGAGCTAAAAAGTTGGGTTGTTGGCTACTCTCATTCGATAGATAGATTGATAGATAGATAGACAGATAGATAGGGAAAGAGATGAGAGCAAAAACGTTGAATTCCAGACTGCTTTCATTTGGTAGACATGGACTGATAAATAGATAGGTAGGTGGATAGATAGATAGATAGATAGATAGGGAAAGAAATGAGAGGAAAAAAGTTGAATTCCAGAAGTGACCTTTCGTATTGGCGATGTAGAAAGAGCAAATATCTGCGAACACGCGAACACATCAATAGAAAAACAATACACTGAATGAGCAAATGGACGAATGAACGCCGCATGAAACTTAAGTACGCAGTTTTGTATTCTTCTGTCTTCTCTGATGTTTATTTATGTGCTTACTTATTTAGAGAGAGAGAGAGAGAGAGAGAGAGAGAGAGAGAGAGAGAGAGAGAGAGAGAGAAGGGGGGGGGAGGGGGGGCCAATCCACTCACTCTGTTTCAAGTAAATAAAAATAAAGAATAAATCCAATTGACAGGCGAATCAATCATTTGTTTCGTGAATATCAAACCGAAATGGCATGTTCTCCACGTGTGTGTGTGTGTGTGTGTGTGTGTGTGTGTGTGTGTGTGTGTGTGTTTGTGCGCGCTAAGTGCCTGTTAAATTTACCTTCTACCTTTTTTTTTTTTGCTTCTTTGATCGTCTTCCTTTGTTTACTCAGCCCAGATATTTTCTTAAACGCAGAGTCAGTGTGTCTGAGTGTGTGTGTGTGTGTGTGTGTGTGTGTGTGTGTGTTTGAGTCACTTCCGCTTTGTTGGGTCTGGCGCCACGGGGGTGGTGGGGTGAGGGGGGGCGGGGTGAGGGGAGAGAGGGGCATCTGTGTAGTAGTGAGTGGGGAGAGAGGGGGAAGGAAGAGAGGGTTAAGCGTCCCTCTCCCTCTCCACTCTCTCCCTCACTCCCCCTCCTTCCCCGCCGTCCTCCACAACTCTGCTCTTTCTTCCTTGTTCTCCCGTCTTCTATATCATCACTATTTTGTTTTTCGTTTTCTCTTCCTTCCATCCTACTCAATTCTTCTCTTTCTGTCTTTTTCTCTCGTTTCTCCTTTGTTCTCTTTACTTTCCTCTTCCTTCCTTTTTTTATTTTTTCCTTTCCTTCCTCTCTTCCTTCTTTTCTTGCTTTTTTTCTCTTCATTTCCCTTTGGTCTTCTTGAATTATCTTTTCTAACCCTCCATCCCTTTTATCACTCCTTTCCTCCTGCCCTCCCTTCCAACTCTTCTATCCTCCTTTCTCAGTCCCTCTTTACTCTCTTACCCTCTTTATCTTCTATTCATCTTCCTTTATCTCCTTTCTTCCTTTCCTTGTCTTGTGGTGGTTGGGGTCGCCCAACATCCACTCACTTGCTGTAGTGTTTCTCCAGTGGAAATGCTACACTAAGTGACAAGCCGAAATAGTCAGCAACAAGTATGCTAACCATTTCAATACGCTGGGTGGTAACCAAATAACCAGGGTAGGGGCAGGTCTGTCTGAATGAGGAATGCAGCGCCCTCAACCTCCCCGAGCTGTCTTTCCCCGCTGTCTCTCTCTCTTCTGTTCACGCTTCTTTCTTTGCGTCCCTGCCCTATGGCGAGCAGTCAGGCCAGCCCCTGATCTGGGCTGGTTGGGGGGAGGGGCTTGCACCCCCTCCCCCACAAAAAAAAAAATGACCCTGGCCAAAAACAAATTAAAAAGTAGAGGTCGGGGTCGGGGCGTGAGCCTCGACCCCGATCCGGTCTTGCTGGGGGGCCCGACCGCGCGGCAGGCTTCCACGATGCATCCGCATCCGGGGAGCCTGCCGTCAGTGACGGGTGCAGGGCAAAGCCTACGGGACCCCTGCACCTCGAAGGAGGAAGGGCCCCCTAGCCCCTCTTTTTGTTTTGGGGGTGGCCGGGGTGGTGCAGAGGCTGCGCCCGCCCGCAGAACCAGGCCCGGGGTTAACCTTCGGAGGGCTCTGCGTGTGGGCTCCTGGAACGTCCGGAGCCTCTCGGACGATGATCGACTGCCCCACCTATCAAATGAGCTCAGAAGGCTGAGGGTGGACATAGTGGCACTCTCTGAGACAAGGAGGCCTGGCAGTGGCGAGATCAGTGAGGGGGGGTACACCTTCTACTGGTCCGGCATGAGCAATGGCTTCCATGTCAGGGGGGTAGCCTTCATAATTTTTGTCTCTCCTTCTCTTTCTTCCTTTCCTCCTTTAATTTCTTCTTTGCCCTTTTCCTTTACTCAACTCTTCCTCATTCTTATTCTTTCATCCGCTTCGTCTCTCCTTCCCTTCTTTCTTTTCTCCCTCCCCTTTTCACCTTTTCTTCTCCCCTCCTCTCTCTCCCCCACTCCCCTTTACCTACTTTCCTTCCTCTCCCTCTTCTCTCCCTTCCTTCATTTCCTTCCTCTCTTCCCTTTCACCTTATTTCTTTCTTCCCTCTTTCTCTCCTCCACTCCCTTCCCTCCTTTCGTCGCCTTTCCTCCTTCCCTGGTCTAAGCGCCCCAATCCTCCGTATCTGTGGTGAAGAAGGAAGTTTTAAGCCTCGTCTTCTTCCCCAATACAGATCACTTAACGCCCTTCTTCCCTCCCTTCCCTTCCCTTCCCTTCCCTTCCTTTCTCTTCCCTTCCCTTCCCTTCCCTTCCCTTCCTTTCCCTTCCCTTCCCTTCCTTCTTTCCCTTCCTTTCTAAAGAGAGGAAGAAGGAAGTAATGAAAGAAGGAAGAACGAAGAAAGGAACAAAAGAAGGAAGTAAGGAAAAAATGAATGAATGAAAGAAGGAAGGAAAAAAATAATGAATGAAGGAAAGAAGGAAAAAATTAATGATTGAAGGAAGGAAGGAAAAAAATAATGAATGAATGAAGGAAGGAAAAAATTAATGAATGAAGGAAGGAAGGAAGGAAGGAAATGAGAGAGAGAGAGAGAGAGAGAGAGAGAGAGAGAGAGAGAGAGAGAGAGAGAGAGAGAGAGAGAGAGAGAGAGAGAGAGAGAGACCGCATTTCGATCAAGGCTCAACATTTCGTGCGTGAAAATTTCCGTTTTCTTCTCTCGAGTGGATAAGATGAAAATTCTTTGGACCTTTTATCTCCCATCTCTCTCTCTCTCTCTCTCTCTCTCTGATTTCCTTCCTTTCTTCCTTCTTTCCTTCCTTCCTTTCTTCTTCTCTTTTTTTTCTCACTTAATCTTCTCCATTTTCTTATTTTTTCCTCCTCCTCCTCCTCCTCCTCCTCCTCTTCCTTCACTACCAACCAATCCTCTCCTCACCAATCCACAATACCCTCTCTGTCTCTCTCTCCTTTCACCCTGCGTCCAGTCTCCCCTCCTCGCAACCTAGCCCTGGCCTCCTTCTTCTCCGCCCCCCTTCTCCCCCCCCCCCCCCCCCCGAGGCACCCAGCCGGTCAGCGAACATTAATTTAAGCAGAGTTACTCCTCCGTCTTGCTGTCAGAGGACGCGGCGCACCGGAACGAAGGAAGGACAAACTTTTATACTCTGCTGCTGGAACGGTATTACAGAAGGTCTCTCGGCAAGGGGAAAAGTAGAAAAAAAAGAAACTAAATGACATAAAAGAATAAGTCCAAAATTAATGGAAGGAGAGAGAGGAAGAAAACGGGAACAGGAGAAAAGAAGAGGAAAGGAAAGGAAAAGGTGAATGACATGGAAGGGAAGGGAAAAAATATAGGGGAAGGATGTGCTAGTATAAAACGGGTGAAGAAAAGGAAAGGAAAAGGAAAGGGATAGGAAGGGAAACTATAGTAGATATCTGGAACTCGATAATCTGTGTGTGTGTGTGTGTGTGTGTGTGTGTGTGTGTGTGTGTGTGTGTGTGTGTGTGTGTGTGCTTCTTTTACTAGTGCCGGATGTCCAAGAGAACGATAAAGCCTGGAGGACGAAGATGAACAGTTAGAGGAGGAGGAGGAGGAGGAAGAGGAGGAGGAGAAAGAGGAGGAGGAAGAGGAGAAAGAGGAGGAGGAGGAGAAAGAGGAGGAGGAAGAGGAGAAAGAGGAGGAGGAGGAAATGGAGATGATGACGAAGTGAAGGCGGGGAGGAGAAAAAAACACAACTAGAAGACAAATGGGGAGAGAAATTATACTTGCGAAAATTGCGTTTTTTCGTGCGCGCGTGTGTGTGTGTGTGTGTGTGTGTGTGTGTGTGTGTGTTATAATCGGCTTTCCTGTTGGTTTTGTGTGTATATCTTGTTTATTATTGAGTGGAAGGAGAGACTTAGGTGGCAGGGAGGTGAGGAGCAAGAAGAGGAGGAAGAGGAGGAGAAAAGGGCAATGGTGTTGGTGGTGGTGGTAATAGCGGCGGCGGTGGTGGTGGTGGTAATAGCGGCGGTGGTGGTGGTGGTGGTGGTGGTGATAGCGGTGGTGGTGGTGGTGGTGGTGGCGTAAATATGTGTGGATTTCTTTGTCATTGTTTTCTGAGCCGGTATTTCTCAAGCTCTTTTTCATTGGCAAGCCTTTTTTTTGCGAGCCGTTTCTTCCAGACGTTTTGTTTTTTTGCAACTTTTCTTTTTCTTGGGTCACGGCGGGTCACAAATCGCCTTATCTTTTTGTTTGGCCTTCCGGTGTGGCTGTTTCCGTGTGACGCTATATATCATGAACACAATCTCCCTCTCTCTCTCTCTCTCTCTCTCTGTGTCTCCGTGTCTCTCTGCCTCTCTGTCTCTCTGTCTCTGTCTCTGTCTCTGTCTCTGTCTCTGTCTGTCTGTCTGTCTGTCTGTCTGTCTCTCTCTCTCTCTCTTTTTCGATGACCCCAATTCCTCGCCACTCACTATCAGACCAATTTTCCGGTCCACCTCGCTCACCTTAACGATCGATAACTCGGCGCCCTCAGCCAACACAACCTCCTCCCTCATCTCCAAGCCGCCGCCCCCCGCCTCGCCCCCGCACCCCCCTCAGCCCCGACCAAGCCACCAGGACACGTTTGCTCAATCCCCAGTTCAGTGACGAAGGAGGAGGAGGAGGAGAAGGAGGAGGAGGAGGAGGGCTAGAAAAAGACGAACGAGTTTGGTGGTGCAGGAGAGAGAAGAGAAAGTGGTGGTGGTGGTGGTTTGGGTGGTGATGGGTGGTATTGGAGGTGCCGGTGTTAGTGGTGGTGATGGATATAGGGGTGTTGGTGTAAGGTTGGGGTGAGAGAGGAGATGGTGGAGGTGGTAGCGGTGGTGGTGGAAGGGAAAGGTTTTGAAAGGTTAGTGGTGCTGGAGGTGCCGGTGGTAGTGGTGGTGATGGATGGTGGTGTTGGTGTATGGTGGGGGGGTGGGGGGTGGGGGGGAGGAAAAGAAGAAAGAGGATAGGTGGTGATGGTGATGTTGGTGGGTTAGAGAATAGGAGGAGGATAAGGAAGAAGAGGAGGAAAAGGAGGAGGAAAGTGTGTGAGAGAGAGAGAGAGAGAGAGAGAGAGAGAGAGAGAGAGAGAGAGAGAGAGAGAGAGAGAGAGAGAGAGAGAGAGAGAGAGAGAGAGAGAGAGAGAGAGAGAGAGAGAGAGAGAGAGAGAGAGAGAGAGAGAGAGAGAATCAGGAGTTGGTGACCTGGTGCTAATGAAGTGAAGATAAGAAGGATGGAGGCGCGGAGAGGGAGAGGAGGAAAGAAATTAAAGATCGAACTGTTTGGGGAGAGGAGGAGGAAGAGGAGGAGGAGGAGGAGGAGGAGGAGGAGGAGGAGGAGGAGAAAGAGGAAAGCAAGTGAAGAAATAAGAAACAAAGGAATTCGACGATGATTAAAAAGAGAAAATTAAAAGAAGAAAGAAAGGAAAGACGAAATAGAGGATAATATTTTCAGAAAATGGAGAAATAGGCCATGGGAAACGAGAGAAAAGGAGAGAGAGAGAGAAAGTAAAAGAGTCGAAGTGGGTGAAAAGGGATGAGAGCTGGAGAGAAAGGACCGGCGAGAGGGGAGGGGAGGGAAGGTGTTTTTGACTGAAGGAAAGGGAAGAAGAGGTTAAATGTGGAGGGAAGAGAAAGAGTGGAGGGGACTGTGTGTGACCCGGTAGTGTGTGGAGGAGGGTGGAGAGTGAGAGACGGAGGAGAAGGGGGGAAAGAGAGGTAAGGGGAGGGAGGGAGGGAGAAGTGGGTGACGGGGTGGTGAGAGAGAGAGAGAGAGAGAGAGAGAGAGAGAGAGAGAGAGAGAGAGAGAGAGAGAGAGAGAGAGAGAGAGAGAGAGAGAGAGAGAGAGAGAGAGCGAGAGAGAGAGAGAGAGAGAGAGAGAGAGAGAGAGAGAGAGAGAGAGAGAGAGAGAGAGAGAGAGAGAGAGAGAGAGAGAGAGAGAGAGAGAGAGAGAGAGAGAGAGAGAGAGAGAGAGAGAGAGAGAGAGAGAGAGAGGGGGGTGGGGGGGGGGGTTTGACGGGAGGGCGGGATTGGATTGGGCGCCTCCAGATATCAATCAATTCCTAAGCCATTAAAACGAGGACGTTAAAGAAAAAAGCAGAGACCCTGCAAAAAAAGTCGCAGTCCCCTTCCCTCGTCACCATCAAAGGCGGTTGAGCTGCTTTCAAATTTCAGCGGGGAAGAATTTATCACAAACTCTTGAAAACCTTAATTCTTTTGGCCCAGGTAAGGAAGGGACACGAGGGAGGAAACGCAATAGAACAGACCAAGATCAACATTTTATTTCAAGGAGCATAAGTAACAAAATCTATCTTAGCATTAGTTAAACCTCATCTCAGTTATGCGGTTCTGTTCTGATCACCTTATTATAGAATGGATATCAAATGTTTGAACTCGTGCAGAGGATGATGACAAAAAAGGTTCGCGGATTGAGAAACTTGCCCTTAAGGCTAGATTTAAACATTTAAATTCGCAATCTCCAGAAATGCAAGGAAAGTTGATCGAGACTTATAAATGGATGAAGGACATTAAATAACAAGGACGATGTTATTAAGGTTTCAGTGGTAAGAGAGCCGAGTAGGACACGTAGTTATGAATTTAAGCTGGATAAATTCAGATTAAAAGACATAAGCAGGCTCTTGTAGACTCATTACACTATTATGAAAACCAATGGAAAATGCCGGCCTTCCCCTTTCAATGAAAACTGTCAATAATTTGTATACCTGTTATGCATTTTGTATATAATGAACCAACGAATCAAAGTAAGATATTAAACTTACTCGTAAACAGTATTTTTTTGGCGCTGAAACAAATGTATAAATAAAGCAAAGTTCACTCGGCCAAACATATTCTTAAACAGTATTTTTTGCCCTAAAATAATTGGATTAATAAAAGCAAAAATCCAGTCGGCCATTAATAAGCGTCGTCCAGTGTTCTCGTGAAGCCGAACGTATATAAACTGAACGTTCAGCCACTCCCTCCCGGGACGTCCATTCACCGGCCTGCACTCAAGAGGCCGAAAGAGCGAGGCTGAAGCCCTCTCACGCACCAGCAGGAGAACCATTGGGAAGTGAACGAAGAGTAAAAGGTTTCGGATCGACTGGCCTGATCGGGGAAGAACATTTAGTTTGTACCCTAGAGAAGCAATCAGTACCAACACACACACACACACATACACACATACACACACACACACACACACACACACACACACACACACACACACACACACAGGAGGGCCACGTGAGAAAGTAAAACATCACCTTCCTCTCCCCAATCAAAAAACGATTTGCTTGCAGAGGTTTGGCACGAGAGAGAGAGAGAGAGAGAGAGAGAGAGAGAGAGAGAGAGAGAGAGAGAGAGAGAGAGAGAGAGAGAGAGAGAGAGAGAGAGAGAGAGAGAGAGAGAGAGAGAGAGAGAGAGAGAGAGAGAGAGAGAGAGAGAGAGAGAGAGAGAGAGAGAGAGAGAGAGAGAAACTAATATCAGTACCGGACCCTCACATATCAAGTCGAGCATTCATCAGTGTTCGAGTGACTTAGAGAACGCACACAGCCACCACCAGAGGGCCATTACCTTCAGGGGCCAGACGGTCGCACGCAAATGCCAAGCCCGTTTATAAAAGATGCGATAAAGAAGGTTCCACAGCGGCCCGGCAGGTAAATACAAAGACCAATTAGACTCCCATAAACATGTTGACTGGGCATGAAGAAAAAGGAAGGAGAGGGAGGGGGGAGGTAAGGAGGGAAGGAAGGCAAATGAAGGAAGAGTAGGGGATAGATAAGGTTGGAAGGAGGATAGTAATAGGTAAGAATAGGTAAATGGAGGGAGGAAGAGTACATTAAAGGGAGAGTAAATGAATTTGAGTGAAGGAAGGGAAAGGAGAAATTGAGATAGAGTGCGATGGGATAGGTGTGAGATCAACAGTAAAAGGAGAAAGAGTAAGACGAGGAGGTTGGAGGGAGGACGAGTACATTAAAGGGAGAGTTAATGGCTTTGAGTGAAGGAAGGGAGAGGAGAAATTGAGATAGAGTGCGATGGGATAGGTGTGAGATCAACAGTAAAAGGAGAAAGAGTAAGACGAGGAGGGTGGAGGGAGGATGGAAGAAAAGGTGAATGAAGGGAGGATGAGGACTTTAAAGGGGTAGCTAAGGGTTTTGGAAGAAGGAAGGGGAAAAAAAACAACAATGAGGCAGAGTGCGTTGTAACAGGTGTGAGAGCAACAGGAGGAGAAGGCGGAGGGGAGGGAGCGAGAGGAGAATGAGATGGAGAGAGGAAGTATAATTAGGTGAATGGAGGGAGGAGGAGGAGGACAATAAAAGGAGAAGTAAGGGTTTGGGGTAAAGGAAGGGAGAGGAGATGATGAGAAAGAGTGCGTTTGGATAGGTGTGAGGAGGAGGAGGAGGAGGAGAAAGGGCAGGCGATAGAGAGGAGTATGAGATGAGGGAGCAGACATATGAAGGGTATTGGCATTTCGAGAGAAGAGAGGAATGCATGGGAAGAGGAAGGTGAGGAACTCGGGGAGGGAGGGGGAGGAGCACGGGGAGGGAGGAGAGTACAGAGAAGGGTTACAGAGAATGCGAGTGGGGAATACGGAGAGTGTATGACGGGGGGGATGAAAGAGGGGAGAGGGAGGAGAAGGAGGAACGTGCAAAGACAGGTTAGAGGAAGAAGAGAAAATGGAGAAGGAAGAAGACGAAGAAAAAGAGGAGGAGGAGGAAGGGAAGGAGGTAAGGTGGTGATCAATAACAACAATGTGTGTGTGAAGACAACCGGAAAGAATTTTTATAAGCCAGGAAATTTGAGAGAGAGAGAGAGAGAGAGAGAGAGAGAGAGAGAGAGAGAGAGAGAGAGAGAGAGAGAGAGAGAGAGAGAGAGAGAGAGAGAGAGAGAGAGAGAGAGAGAGAGAGAGAGAGCGAGAGAGAGAGAGAGAGAGAGAGAGAGAGAGAGAGAGAGAGAGAGAGAGAGAGAGAGAGAGAGAGAGAGAGAGAGAGAGAGAGAGAGAGAGAGAGAGAGAGAGAGAGAGAGAGAGAGAGAGAGAGAGAGAGAGAGAGAGAGAGAGAGAGAGAGAGAGAGAGAGAGAGAGAGAGAGAGAGAGAGAGAGAGAGAGAGAGAGAGAGAGAGAGAGAGAGAGAGAGAGAGAGAGAGAGAGAGAGAGAGAGAGAGAGAGAGAGAGAGAGAGAGAGAGAGAGAGAGAGAGAGAGAGAGAGAGAGTCTTTATCTGAGGTCGATGATACACAAGACAGGCAGACGGGAATATATTATCATAGATGCACTCGTCTTATCAATAAATATTTCACCAGATGTAATAGTAGTGGTAGCAGTAGTAGTAGTAGTAGTAGTAGTAGTAGAAGTAGTAGTAATAGTAGTAGTAGTAGTAGTAGTAGTAGTAGTAGTAGTAGTAGTAGTAGTAGTAGTAGTAGTAGTAGTAGTAGTAGTAGTAGTAGTAGTAGAAGTAGTAGTAGTATAGTCTATCCACCTCGAGTTGAACCCAGAAGCCCCTCCCCACAGGCGATGTAGGAAGGCCATAGCCGCTCTGATGCTGGTGACTGGTTGCTGGTGATGGGCAGCTAAGCCGATTTGGTTTGGGTGAAACCTGTTTGAGAGCGAACACTCAACAGGGCTTCCTTAATTTACTAAAAAAAATTCATATTCTGTGTAATGCGCGAAATACATCAACAAACGAGAATCGTGAATACATTTGCTGTCACCTAACTAAAAAGTAATGGGCATCCGTATTCGTGGAGCAGATATTTGGTGAGGGAATGGACATTTCAAAACAACCTGAGTGATATCTCTCTCTCTCTCTCTCGTATGTGTGTGTGTGTGTGTGTGTGTGTGTGTGAGTTATTCACCACTACGGCCTGATCACGTGTTGGACTCGTAATCGCCAGCAGGTACCCTCCCGACATGAGCAAGTGCCCTTTATCGTCGATCTCTGGGTACTGCCATGACCTCACACACCACACACCCCATCCCTCTTGCTCAAGGGGGGACAGTAACCACTCCTAGTCAACGGAAAGAATCCAGCCTGAGCGGGCTCTAACCGCCGCTCTATCAGACCGTGAAGCCTGGCAGCGCAGCGCTCTAACCAGTTGCGCCACGGGAGGTGTGTGTGTGTGTGTGTGTGTGTGTGTGTGTGTGTGTGTGATGGGTTGGGTTGGGTCGCTAATTCCGAGGTTCGGAGAGCCTGCAGACTTGACCTCCGTGCTGCTGTTCACCACCCCCACGCTCGTCACCAAACGAACTATGTAGTGCACTGCACCTCCCACTCCCCTAGCCAGCCAATCCCACATATTTAGGTGGAGTCAGTAGGAGGGTAGCAGGCGGGGCTTCTGGGATCAACAGGAAGCAAACTGACTTTTTTTTATAGTAGTAGTAGTGGTAGTAGTAGTAGTAATAGTAGCAGTTGTAGTAGTTGATATTGTTTTGTTGTATTAGTTGTAAAAATAATAAAAATAATAACAAAAATATTACAAAAGATAAGTAAATAGTATTATGAAGAGTTAACGTTTCTTTCCCTTTTTCTCGCTCGCCATTTTCATCACAATTATTGGCTTTCTTCAGAGCGATGCAGCAGCGCCTCGGCCCGGCTTGCACTATCACCTGTAATTGTCTTCATACATACATACGAGATAAACAGGTAATTGGTACGACTCTTCTCGGCAAGGAAAAATGTATTACAAAGTGCTGTGCCGCGAATGTCCGGGAGTCACGCAACCTTCCTCAGATATAGTTATTGTTATTATTATTATTATTATTATTAGTAGTAGTAGTAGTAGTATTAGTATTATTATCATCGTTATTATCATATTTATATCATTTGTCATTATTATCATTGCTGCTATAATTATCAACAGGAATATGAAGCAAAGGAGGAGGAGGAGGAGGAGGAGGAGGAGGAGAAGCAGGAAGAGAAAGAGGAATAGGAGGAGGGGGAGTAGGAGGAAGAGAAGGAAGAAGAAGAAAGGGAGGAGGAGAAGATAAAAAATAATAGGGAATATGAGTAGGATGATAAATAAAAAAACAGAAGAAAGAAAGAGGAAAGAAGAGATTAGAAAAGAAGGAAAAGGAGAAAGAGAAGCAAAGGAAATGGACAGCAGATTAAGACACCAGTTTTGCATGGAACGGAGAGTCCAGATTTTCTAAACACGGTGAAATTTTCTCGGCCAAACATCCTTAAAAAAATAAGTGTAAAAACTCAGACTGAAAACACGAAATATAAAAGAAATAGTAATCAGACGCATTTTCCCAGTCTTGAATTTTTTTTTAATCTTTCTGGAGGATTTTTTTCTTAAGGTAAGTGACTATATTTTTGCCTTAATGTTGCTTAATTTCTTTTGTATTAAATAGTTTTCTTTTTCCCTTGATTACCTTCTTCCCTTAATTTTTTTCTATTTTAGACATTTTATTGCGTTTTCTCCTACGTTTTTCTTGCATTATTTATCCCTCCTCTTTCTTCGCCTCTGTCTCTGCCTCTTCCTCCTCCTCCTCCTCCACGTTTTCTTCTTCTTCTGCTTCTTCTTCTTCTTCTTCTTCTTTTTCTTTTTCTTTTTCTTTTCTTTTCTTTTCTTTTTCTTTTTTCTTCTTCTTCTTCTTCTTCTTCTTCTTCTCTTCCTCCTCCTCCTCCTCCTCCTCCTCCTCCTCCTCCTCCTCCTCCTCCTCTTCCACGACTGTAACACGACAATAACAATAGAAATAAAACTCGTCGTGTCAATAGGCAAGTCGTTACAAGAAGGACCGCAAAAACGACACACACACACACACACACACACACACACACACACACACACACACACACACACACACACACACACACACAGGTGATCGATAGTGGGACCATTCCTCCGTGAGCGTCTCCGTCCCATAAATTCCTGAACTGAACTAGAATTTTGCCGATCAATATGAGCCACGCGGAGCAAGACAGGAGAGGAGGAGGAGGAGGAAGAGGAGAAGGAGGGGAGGTGGGAAGAGGATGAGGAGGAAAACACGATAATACACAAAGGAGGATGAGTAAAAGGAGAACGAAGATATGAACGAAGAAGAGGAAAAGGGCAGTAGAAAAGGAAGCATAAAGATTTGTGTGATAGAGAAGATGAGGAAAGGAGAAAGGAAGGTTGGGAAAGATGATGCTGAGGAGGAGTAAGAGGAGGAAGAGGAGGAAGAGGAAGAAGAGGATTCATATACCCCAAACCCACCCTATGAAACCCCCCTGACACTCATCCCACACACACCCTTCACAGCCACCCCTTACTTCCCTCTCTTCGCTGGCTCTCCCCTCATTCCTCCATCTCTCATATGCTGTCCTTCCCTTCCTTCCCTCTCCTCCTCCTCCTCCTCATTCTCATCCTCCTTCTCTCTCGTCCCTTTGAGCTTCTCCTTCATCTTCCCTTACCCTCTCCTCCTCTCTCCCTTTCTATCTCTCGTTTCTCTTTTCATCATATTCTCTATCAGACGAATCTTTCTTTTTTTCTCTTTGATTTCCTTCTTCCGTTTACGTCGCTGTTTCTCCTCCTCCTCCTCCTTCTCTTTCGTCCCTTTGAGCTTCTTCATCTTCCCTTACCCTCTCCTCCTCTCTCCCTTTCTATCTCTCGTTTCTCTTTTCATCATATTCTCTATCAGACGAATCTTTCTTTTTTTCTCTTTGATTTCCTTCTTCCGTTTACTCTCCTCCTCCTCTTCTTTCGTCCCTCCTCCTCTCTATCTTTTCATCATATTCTCTATCAGACGAATCTTTCTTTTTTTCTCTTTGATTTCCTTCTTCCGTTTACGTCGCTGTTTCTCCTCCTTCTCCTCCTTCTCTTTCGTCCCTTTGAGCTTCTCCTTCATCTTCCCTTATCCTCTCCTCCTCTCTCTCTTTCTATCTCTCTCTCACTTTTCTCGCTTTCACACCGTTCATGTTTCTCATTTTCTTACCTGTGTTTCTTTACCCTTCATTCTCCTCTCCTTATCCCTGTCTACCCTTCCCTTATTCCGTCCTCTCTTCGTCTTCCTTTACATTGCTCTCTCATTATATCTCTCTTTCCTCCCCCTCTTCATTTATTCCTATAACCTCTCTCTCTCTCTCTCTCTCTCTCTCTCTCTCTTTTTCTTAACTTCCCCTAATCTTTTCTCCTTATCTCCCTTTTTCCAGTTCCTTACTACTAACAAATCTAGCTGTGTTTACTCTTCATCTCCCGTTCACAGCATCCCTAACACCATCCCTTCATTTATGTTCTTCTTCTTCTTCTTCTTCTTCTTCTTCTTCTTCTTCTTCTTCTTCTTTCTCCTCCTCCTCCTGTTCCCATTAATTCCCCCTCTCTTTCCCTTCCTCCTCTTCCCCTTCCCTACCACGCACTCCCCTGACACCTCTACGGCTAACATCTCACTTTTCATCTTTATCCCATACTATTTGCAGCTCATTGGATGTGTAGGGGGGTGTATAAGGGGTTGTAAAGGGGGTGTTGGGGTTGTAAGAAGGTGAAGAGGGGGTGTAGGGAGGGTGTAGAGAGGATGTTGAGATGTGTAAGGGGATGTGGAGGGTGAAAGAGGGTGTTAAGGGGTGCAACTATGGTGTAGAGGGGAATCTGGATGGTACAGGGAGGTTGTAGAGGGTGGAGAGAGTATGTAGAGGAGTGTAGGGGGTTTAAGGAGGGTGTATGAGGGAGTGGGGGAGTGTTAGGGAGCGTTAGGAAGCTGTAAGGAGGTGTAGGAAAGTGTAAGGGAGTGTAGGGGGTTTAAGGAGGGTGTATGAGGGAGTGGGGGAGTGTTAGGGAGCGTTAGGAAGCTGTAAGGAGGTGTAGGAAAGTGTAAGGGAGTGTAAGGTAGGCAGGGAGTGTTTAAGGGGGTATAGAGGGGTTAAAGGGCGTGGGTGGTTCCTCTCTACCCCAGCAGCCCATACGAGGTGTTGGTAGCTCCCTTAACCCTTTGAGAAACTTTTTTTTGTCTTTGTGAAAATTTTCTTATATTTCGCTTTTATGTAATGCATAGAGGGTAATAAAATGTTATTGACCAGTTTTTTGCCTGAAAATTTATTAGTTACACAATTATAGGGTGGTTAATAAAATAACCACTGCCACACAGTGTACGGGATAAAAAATATAATAAAATTGAATATTCCTTGTAGAAAATTATTCATTAAATGTAAGTTTTTAAGTATTTGGTATAATAAACTTCATAGATATAATAAAATGCACCTCCATATGAAAAAAATGAGGAAAACTTAATTAGAACAATAAAACATTATGTAATGTTGAGACTTCCTCATTCTAATTAGGCACTACATGGTACACTTTTTTTTCTTTTACTTTCACATTTTATTTGGTTTATATATTCTAGTCTTACTTTTCAACACTGGGAAACTTTGTGAAGCATCCCCTTTTGTTATTGAGCAGTGGAGCTTCGTAAACTGAGCTTTCCCAAATAGTGCGATGAGGTTCGAATCTTTTTTTTGTGCTGCAGTAATTACATCGTATGTGTCTTTCAATTCTGGTTGGAAGGTGATCAGATTTATCAAGTCTTATTTCTTATGGTATTTTTGTTTTGATTTTTTTAGAGGGTAAACTAACTACTATGGAAGATTCACCTGATGTTCTATTGCAAGCTTCGGACTTCATGCTAGCTGCGCCTGCTAGCCCATGAATCACACTAATTTTGAACTTTTTCAGTGTATATATGACTTACTGGGCTAAGCTCATTTTCCGGGAATATGCTAGATGGTCCAACCTTTTCACTGAATACTGGGAAGTTTATGTCATACATCTTCTATCTCCATTTTGGAACAAAATCATGCGAGACATAAGTGGCTATGGCGTCGACAAAGTCTTCAATAGCATCACAGTCAGACTCATCATGGTTGGGTGGTTCACGGATTTCCTGTCAGGATATGTTCTTGAGTTTGGTTTCTGAAACAAAATAAAAATACATGAGATAGGTTTTAAAATGTTTTTTCTGATTGCTCTAATAGTCTTACTGTAAGCATCAAACGTTTTTTTCCATCTTCGAAACACGATAATAATTTGAAAAAATGTTATATATATATATATATATATATATATATATATATATATATATATATATATATATATATATATATATATATATATATATATATATATATATATATACTTATTTATTGACATAAACAATATTTGAAAACCCTAATAAGAACTTGTACATACAACATCGTATGATATAGTAGGCTAAACTTCTTTCAGTTTGTTTCGTAAATATTGACTATTTATTTTTATAAAAATATGTATCCCCATATACCCAGTGAGGAATGGCGGTAGCGATTCTATATAAATATATTTATATTTATTTATTTATTATATATTGACAAACAAAAATTGTATAGTCTATTTAGACCTTGTAAAATACGATGCAGTGGCTACATTCAGTTAGTTCTACATTGTAATGGTTGTTTATTCTGAGCCAAAGAAGTATTACTCCCTCTGGGGCATGGTGGTAGTGGTCATTATATTAACCACCATACTAGGCTATATAAATACTACGACATGAGGTTTATGTCATAATACACATTTTTATCACAAAGAACAGGTATAATTTCAATAATAGGAACATCTAAAACATTCATCATATAATTACACATCAAAACAAAAAAATACAAAGGAAAACACTTACCGGAAGCGCCATCTTCACCTCTCCACATCAAGTTGTAGTCTGATAATGCGAGCTCTGGGGCAACAGAGCGCGGGAACGTGAAGAGACGGTCACTGAGCACGCACGAGGGTGGTCAGTTTTGAAGCGCACTGCTACAATAGTCTAGGGGATTCGTTAGAACAAGTGGTTAATATTCTAACCACTCCAGCCGAAAGGGTTAATACCTGCTCCTCAAGTGTTATCCAGCATCATGACTTCTCGCGGTCTCCTTAACCTTGTTCTCCCACCTACAACTTAGTCCATTAATAACTATACGCCACCACCACCACCACCACCATCACCACCACCTTCCCTGCTCTTTTCTGCTTTACGACCGCTTTCAACACCCACCACCTCCACGTCTTGCTGGTCATACTAACACCATCCTTGTCAACCACCTGCCTCACCTCCACATCACCACCGCCTTATCACCATTTCATCACCCTTTCATCATCACTTTATCGCCCCTTCATCACCACCTCATCACCACCTCATCACATTATCACAACTGCGCCACCACCTTTTCAACCTTCTGTTTCTTCCTCCTCAACCGTCAAAACCACCACCACCACCACCACCGCCGCCACCTCCACCAATAGGCCCCTTGAATCCTACTAATGGTATCGACGATGGTGAGAAAAAGGTGTTGGTGGTGGTTGTGGTGTGTCTAGATTGTTCCTCTGTCGATGCTCCCCCGAGGATGCCCCCCCCCCCCCCATCCCCCGCTTCCCTCATCTCCCCCTTCCAGCTGCCACCACCACCAAGCAGGGAGGACTTCCAAGAATTTTACTCCTTACCTCCCTCCTCCGTTTACGTCTTCTCCTCCTCCTCCTCCTCCTTTTTTCTTTTTCTTTTCTTTTTCTTTTCTTTTTCTTTTTCTTTTTCTTCTTCTTCTTCTTCTTCTTCTTCTTCTTCTTCTTTTTCTTCTTCTTCTTCTTCTTCTTCTTCTTCTTCTTCTTCCTCTTCTCCATCTTACTCCTTAATGAACGTGTCCCCCTTTTTCTTTTATATTTCTCTCTTCCTCCTCTTCCTTCCTCCTGTTCTCTTTTCCTTCATTTTTTTGTGTTATTAATTATTAATGTTATTAAACAGACACCCTCGCCATAGACCGATAGGTCTTTTGGCGTCTGTTCTTCCTATGTATTCCTATGTATTCATCATCTTTCCTTTCATCCTTTTATCTCCTCCTCCTTCTGATCCTCCTTCTCCTTCTCCTTCTCCTTCTCCTGTTCCTCCGCTTCCTCTTCCTGTTGACAGTAACGATAGTGATGGCAATGATGATAATATGATAACCATAATGATAGCAATGATAATAATAGCCATAATGATAGCAATGATAATAATAATAATAATAATAATAATAATAATAATAATAATAATGATAATAATGATAATAATAATAATAATAATAATAATAATAAAAATAATAAGCCCTTTTACATTTTGTGTTTGATAGTATTATATTTGTGTACTTTCCGGGGATGATTCAGTGGATAGAGCGTCTGCCTCACAACCAGAAGGACCGGGGTTCAATTCCCCGGCCGGGTGAAGATAAGTTGGGTTTATCTTCTTTCACGTGTAGCCCCTGTTCACCTAGCAGTGAGTAGGTACGCGACGTAAGGCGAGATGTTGTGACCTCGTTGTCGCGGTGTGTTGTGTGTGAGTGGTCTCAGTCCTACCAAAAGATCGGTACTACGAGCTCTGTGCTCTTCCGTAGGGGAACGGCTGGCTGTTTCAAGAGAGACCCGCAGCAGACCAAGAGGTGAATGACACACACACACACACACACACACACACACACACACACACACACACACACACACACACACACACACACACACACTCACGAGTAGGAAAATATTAAAATAACTTTTCTGAAACTGCATTTAAATTAACTTCACCACCACCACCACCACCACCAGCGACACAAGCAAGAAAAACAACACATTATTTTTCACACACACACACCCTCTAACCTTCCTCCCTTCCATTCTTCCTTCCTTCCTTCCTTCCTTCCTTCCTTCCTTCCCTCTTCCCTCCCTATACCGTGTTCCTCTCCCTTCCTCGTTGTTTCCCTTTCATTTTCTCGTCTCCCTTCCTATTTTTTTATCTTCTCAATCCCCTTTATCTCCCTTTCTTCTCTTCTTCCACCCTCCTCCACGTCCCCCTTCACTTCCTTCACTTATCATCTTCCATTCCTCCTTCTTCCGCCATCTTTCCTTAATCATCTCCTCCTCCCTCCCTTAGTAACAGTCTTCCTTCCTCTCTCCCTTCCTCCCCTCTCCCCTCCTCCCCCATGCCTTCCTCTTTCTTCTGTCACTCCCTTCCATGTCTATTACCTCTCATTTCCTCCTCCTCCTCTCCCCTCCTCTCCCCCTCTCCTCCTCGTCTCCCCTCTGTTCTCAAGACTACAGGTGGCAACTTCAAATTAATTACCGGAGCGAAAACGAAAAGAACAAAAGGGAGGGGAAAGAGGAAGGAAAGGAAGGGAGGCAGAGAGGAAGGTAGGGAAGGATGGAGGGGGGCAGGGAAGAAGGTAGGAAGGGAAGGAGGGGGAGTAGGGAGTAGAAAAATGGTAGGAGGGGAGGTGGGTAGATGGAGAAGAGAGGAGAGAAAGTAGGAAAGGCAGGAGGGAGGGTAAGGGAAGAAGGGGAGGCAGGAGGAAGGGAAGGAAAGGGAGGCAAGGCAGGAGGGAGGGTAAGGGAGGGAGGAGAGGCAGGTTGGCGAGGAGGGGAAGACAAGTGAGAGAAAAAGAGAGCTAAGGAAGGAAGAGAGGGGAGGAGGGAAGGGAGGACGTGGAGGAAACACATGAGACAGCTGAGGGTAAGAAAAGTAACACTGGAAGGCTGTTTAATAAAGGGAGGAACGGAAAGTGGGAGGGAGAGAGACGAAAGGGAGAGAAGCAATCAATCTATTTATCTTTCTATATATCTATCTACCTAACTATCCATCTATCTACCTATCTATTCATCAATCTATGTATCTATCTGTCTACTTATCACTCAGACAATTTGTCCATCTTAAATGTCTGTCTTTTTTCACAGGTAAACGAAGAAGCGAAAGGCGAAGTCAACTGAAAAAAACGAATTACGTACAAGAGGAGAAATGAGGAGGTACTTTTAACAAGGAGAGAGAGAGAGAGAGAGAGAGAGAGAGAGAGAGAGAGAGAGAGAGAGAGAGAGAGAGAGCGAGAGAGAGAGAGAGAGAGAGAGAGATAGAGAGAGAGAGAGAGAGAGAGAGAGAGAGAGAGAGAGAGAGAGAGAGAGAGAGAGAGAGAGAGAGAGAGAGAGAGAGAGAGAGAGAGAGAGAGAGAGAGAGAGAGAGAGAGAGAGAGAGAGAGAGAGAGAGAGAGAGAGAGAGAGAGAGAGAGAGAGAGAGAGAGAGAGAGAGAGAGAGAGAGAGAGAGAGAGAGAGAGAGAGAGAGAGAGAGAGAGAGAGAGAGAGAGAGAGAGAGAGAGAGAGAGAGAGAGAGAGAGAGAGAGAGAGAGAGAGAGAGAGAGAGAGAGAGAGAGAGAGAGAGAGAGAGAGAGAGAGAGAGAGAGAGAGAGAGAGAGAGAGAGAGAGAGAGCAATCACACTCGCGATCTCCTTTGCATGTTTCCTCAGCCGAATCAAGAGCGTTCACCTCACGGATTTGGACGCACGAGATGGAGACGAAGGGAAAGGAGAGGGAAGGAAAAGGAAAATAAATGGATAAGAAGGGAGGGGAAGAAAAGAAAGGGAAACATTTGGAAAGAGAAGGAATGGAGAGGGAAGAAAAAAAAGGAAGGGAAAGGAGAATTAGGTGAAAGAAGGGAAAGGAAGGAAAATGGAAGAGAAAAAGGGGAAAAGAAAAGAAAGGGAAGGAAACGGAAGGGAAAAAGGAGGAAAAGGAAAGAAAAGGAAAGGAGAGGCAAGGATATGAAAAGAAAGGAAAGGAAAGAAAACGAAAGAGAAGGGAGAACTAAAGAGAAAGTAGAAAGAGAGAGAGGAAGAAAAAAAATCTATAGAAAATACTAGTAAAAAAAAAAAATCTGCTGGAACGAAAAAGATTGAGGTCGGAAAATTGGTGTTAGGGAGGAAATCAAAAAGGGAAAAGATGAAAGGAAGGAAGGAAATTAGGGAGGGATAGAGACGGCAGTAATTTCGTGTGTGTGTGTGTGTGTGTGTGTGTGTGTGTGTGTGTGTGTGTGTTTGGAAATAGCTCTTTAAGGGGGGAGGAAAGATTAGGAAAGGGGAGGTTAAAGATCAAGAAGGGAGAAAAGGAATGAAAGCGAGGAGAGAGAGAGAGAGAGAGAGAGAGAGAGAGAGAGAGAGAGAGAGAGAGAGAGAGAGAGAGAGAGAGAGAGAGAGAGAGAGAGAGAGAGAGAGAGAGAGAGAGAGAGAGAGAGAGAGAGAGAGAGAGAGAGAGAGAGAGAGACGGGGGGAGAGAAGGGGGAGAGGTAGGGAGAATGATTTTTGATAGGTGTATAGGGGAGATAGGGAGGGGAATGAGGGGTGGGGAGGGGGAGGAAGGGGAGGGGAGGACGAAAAAAGTGAGGGAATGGGATTGAGCCAGAGGAAAGATAGGAGGGGGAAGGGGAGGGAGGGATGGGATAAAAGTGAGAGATAGAGAGAGAGAGAGAGGGGGGAGGGGGGGAGAAGGAAGTGAGGGTTAAGGCAATTTTGTTCCATGATGACCTGTGGATCTGGAAAAGGTGGAGGAGGAGGAGGAGGAGGAGGAGGAGGAAGAGGAGGAGAAGGAGGAGGAGGAGAAGGAGGAGGAGGAGGAGAAAGTGAAATAAAAACGATGACTAGGAAATTGGAGAGAGAGAGAGAGAGAGAGAGAGAGAGAGAGAGAGAGAGAGAGAGAGAGAGAGAGAGAGAGAGAGAGAGAGAGAGAGAGAGAGAGAGAGAGAGAGAGAGAGAGAGAGAGAGAGAGAGAGAGAGAGAGAGAGAGAGAGAGAGAGAGAGAGAGAGAGATTGAGAGAGAGAGAGATTGAGAGAGAAGAGATAAAACAATCGTGAAAGAAGATTGAAGAAAAGTTAGGCTGAGAAAGGGAGGCGTAATGGAAAAAGAAAAAGAAAAAGTAGAGAAAGAGAGGTAGAAAAATTGCGAGACTGGGGAAAAAAGAAATAATGGATAAAGATAATGTGAAGGGATGAGGAGAATGGAGAGGCGAGAAAAATACCTAAATGGGAGAGATTTAGGGCAAGGAAGAACCAAAGGAAAGAATCGATCAAAGGGCAAAAGGAAAAGGTTATCGTGGTGGTGGTGGTGGTGATGGTGATGGTGATGATGATGATGATGATGATGTTGTTGGGGTGAATTTGGTATTATTGCCCCTATAATGTGAAATATGTGATTGGCAAGTGATTTCGACATATATAAACATACATACATACATGCATCCGTACATTCATTCATACTGGAAACGCATACACACGTACCTGATAGTTTTTTTTTCCAGCACAGAGCAACTCAAGGGCAACAAAAAGATGTAAGAAAAAAAGCCCGCGAACTGTTGCTCTCATATAGTGACAAGTATAGAGCGGCCAAAAGAGAGGTCAATTTCGGATGGAGAGGTGTCTTGATACACTTTTTGAAAGAGGTCAAGTCGTAGGCAGGAGGAAATACAGACGAAGGAAGACTGCTCCAGAGTTTACCAGTGAAGGGGATGAAAGAATGGAGATGCTGGTTAACTCTTGCATAAGGGGTTTGGGCAGTATAGGGATGAGCAGGAGTAGATAGTCGTGTGCAGCGGGGCCGCGGGAGGGGGGAGGCATGCAGTTAGCAAGTTCAGAAGAGCAGTCAGCATGAAAATATCGATAGAAGATAGAAAGAGAGGCAACATGGCGGCGGAAATTAAGAGGTAGAAGACTATCAGTAAGAGGAGGGGAGCTGATGAGACGAAGAGCCTTAGACTCCACTCATAGTAAAGCAAGGCACGTACACAAGGCAATATACGTGCAACTCTGGCTCCATTGTCTCTCTTTCCAGTCCTCCTCCTCCTCTTCCTTCTCCTCCTCCTCCTCCTCAGCCTCCTCCTGAGCCTCCTCCTCTTTCTCCTCCACTTCCTCCTCCTCCTTTTCAGCCTCCTCCTCCTCCTCCTCCTCCTTCTCCTCCTCCTCCTCCTGAGCCTCCTCCTGAGCCTCCTCCTCTTTCTCCTCCTCCTCCTCCTCCTCCTCCTCCTTCTCCTCTTGTTCTTCAGATTTTCTTTTTCTTTTAAATCCTCGCACTCTCTCTTCCTCCTCTCTATCTTCTGTTCACTCCTCCGCCTAATCCCTTGCCTCCCATCCATTGTGGTGACCTTTCCCCGCCCGCCAGAAGGTCACAGCGCCATCTCCCGACCCTCACATGACCGAGTAACGTCCCTGGGTCATGCACATCTGCGGGCTGGTGGTGTGTGCGTGCCGCCGCCGCCTGCCTCATTCTCCGTCCCTCGCCTTACGTAGTCATGCACACACGTCATCATGCGTCCCCCCCTACCTTCCAATGTCCCGAGGTGCGTCCCATTGCCATTCTTCATCCCGCAGACGCGCACTGTGATGGTTTCCGCCTGACATTGGACACGCCGCGAAACGACCTCATCTCACCTCACCTTGATTTAGCGGTATTGCGTGAGACAGGTGTGACGTGACGTAACTCTGTGTGTGTGTGTGTGTGTGTGTGAGAGAGAGAGAGAGAGAGAGAGAGAGAGAGAGAGAGAGAGAGAGAGAGAGAGAGAGAGAGAGAGAGAGAGAGAGAGAGAGAGAGAGAGAGAGAGAGTGTGAGAGAGAGAGAGAGAGAGAGAGAGAGAGAGAGAGAGAGAGAGAGAGAGAGAGAGAGAGAGAGAGAGAGAGAGAGAGAGAGAGAGAGAGAGAGAGAGAGAGAGAGAGAGAGAGAGAGAGAGAGAGAGAGAGAGAGAGAGAAACTACTGCTGATGCTATACGGTAGGGGGGAAAGAAAAATAGGGAATGGGCGAGATCAGGGTATTCTGTACTGGTATTTAGGTCCTACAGAGGTATAACAGAGGAAGGAAAAATATTTGGGGAGGGGAAGGGAAGCGAAGTGTTAGTGGGAGAATGTGTCGGCTTATCTGCCACGCCCCATCACAGCATCCTCATCCCATCTGGTCCTTGTACGCGCGTAAGGCTTCAGATGGCGCCTAAGCTTCAGTCATCTTAATTTCTTCCAGCATTATCTCCTTGTTATTCTTCTACTCCTACTCCTTCCTTCCTTTCCCTCTCTCTCTCTTTCTCTCTCCTTCGCTTATGACATCGCCAGCTCAGAGGCAATTCCCCGTAAAAAAGCTAATAAGCGTCGCCATAATATTTCGTGGACGCCAGCAAAGACAGCACGTAAATAAGCCTTCAGCACGCGACTACTCGGGATGAGCCGCGGGGAAACAGTTAGGGCGGGGACGGAAAAGTCTGGAAGGCGACGAGGTGAATGGAAAGTGAAGTATCATAGAAAGTCTGGAAGGCGACGAGGTGAATGGAAAGTAAAGTATCATAGAAAGTAAATAGAGTTAAAAATTAGGAGTAAATGGAGAGAAAAAGGAATATGTAAAAAGGAGAATACAAAGGAACACAAAGGAAGAACAAACACCAGAAGACCTGCTGGTCCTTACGAGGCTGTTTGTGACAAGCTACACTAACTATCTAATCAAAGGTGGAAGATGAAGGACAGCAAAGGCGAAGGCTCCTCCCCACCCCCCATCCCTCCAGCCAAAGCTGGCAGGAAAGGAAAAAGAACCATGCAGCATGGAAAAGCTGCATGGAAATTATGTAGGAAAGAGGAAAGAACTACCATTACTGCTACCACTAACCGGGCGATAAAAGCGGACAAGGACACCAGTATTCGAAAGAACTTAACGTTATTACGACACTGAGTAATATCTTAGTTGCTGGTTGGATTCAAAATACTTGTCTAATCTATTCTTGAAGGCCGTAACTTTTGTACTATCAACGACATCACAGAGTAGAGAGTTCCAAACATTAACAACTTGATTGAAGAAGTGTTTAGCTTCGTGCGACGAGAATCTTTTACCACTTATCTTCAAATTGTGATTTCTTCTTGTTCTATTTGATCGATCATTTGTAAAGTAATCTTCCGCATTAATATCACTGAATCCTTTAAACATTTTAAACACTTTTATTAGATCGCCTCGCATTCTTCGTTTTGATAGGCTGAATAAATTTACTTCTTTAAGACTTTGTTCATATGGTAAATTTCTCAACCTAGGAATCATCTTTGTTACTCTTCGTTGAACCCGTTTGAACTTTTCTATGTCTTTTCTGTAATGGGGAGACCAAAACTGTACACAGTACTCTAGACGGGGTCGAACCAACGAATTATAGTTTTAATATTACTTTTTCTGATTTATTATTAAAGACTCGATGAAGCCGACCAATTTGTTTGCAGTTTTAACTACCTCTGAACCATGCTGACCGGGCTTTAAATCGCTTGATATAGTGATTCCAAGATCCTTTTCTTTACTTACTGCAGAAAGTTGTTGGCCATTCATTACGTACCGAACGCGATTGTTATTTTTTCCGATGTGCAACACTTTACATTTGTCAACGTTAAATTTCATTTGCCATTGATTGGCCCAGCGTGCAAGTCGATCTAGATCTGATTGTAAAGCTGTCTCCTTTGTTGTAAAAAAAAAGTTAATGGCAAAAACTGAATAAGTAAAAAGGACCCG
>NC_066536.1:382500-385000 GCF_024679095.1 Eriocheir sinensis
TGTATCTCTTCGTGTTCTGTCTTCTCGCTTTCTACCCTTCTTCTTCCCCTCCTCTTCGTGCCATCCTCATCCCCTTCTCTTCCCAACCTCAGTCTCTCTCTTCGTACCTTCTCATGCCTCTCCCCTCCCTCCTTACCGCTCTCCTCACACACCTCTCCTCTCCTAGCAATCCTCCCCGTCGAGCCTCCTGACCTTCCCCAACTCACTCTGACTCTCTCACCACCACCACCACCACCACCACCATTATCTGTCCCCACCAACAGCTTTCCCTGCCACCACCACCGCCAAGGACAACCCGGCGACAACAAACACAAACAAAACTACCACCAACACTATGACCTACTTTTCCTCCTCCTCCTCCTCCTCCCCTCCTCCTCCTCCTCCTCTTCCTCCTCCTCCTCCTCCTCCTCCTCTTTCTCCTCCTTCTCCTCCTTTTCTGTGGGAGCTTCAGAGGGAGGGGAAAAGTGTATAATTGAGAGCCAGTCTGCCTCATGATGCCATTAGCGAGGCGGCGACCAGGAGTGACAGTTCTACCGTCCTTCCTCCTCCTCCTTCTCTCTCTCTCTCTCTCTCTCTGTCTCTCTCTCTCTCTCTCTCTCTCTCTCTCTCTCTCTCTCTCTCTCTCTCTCTCTCTTCTCTCTTCTCTCTCCTCTCTCTTCTCTCTCCTCTCTCTTCTCTCTCCTCTCTCTTCTCTCTCCTCTCTCTCTCTCTCTCTCTCTCTCTCTCTCTCTCTCTCTCTCTCTCTCTCTCTCTCTCTCTCTCTCTCTCTCTCTCTCTCTCTCTCTCTCTCTCTCTCTCTCTCTCAAGCATCTTTACCTAACACAGGTGTTTTCTTATAATGTAGCAAATAAAACGTGATAAAATATAATAAAAAAAACTCGGTCATAATTCTTCACCTCTCATGGTCATTGTAACGTCCCGTCGTGAAGAAAACAAGCAAGAAAATGAAGAAGAAAAAATGATAGTCATCACTTGCCACCTTTTTTTATCTAGTAGGGCAATTACCCGTAGGAGAGCAATAAGAGAGAAATCAACAAAGAGCCAACTTATTTACCCTCGCTTATTTTCTCGTCTCGTATCATACTGTGAAAAATAGTTGCCACAAATGCAAGCAAGATGATTATAAGCCACATTCCTTTTCTGCATGAATGTCTACGGATAATGTTTTATACTTTTAGCTTACTCGTAGCATCGGGGGCAAAATCAGCTGTGATGAAGAATAATGTAAAAAAAATGTAAAAAAGAAGGCAACGAAATAATTCAGCCATTTTTGGGTGAAAGTCTGCGGACAGGACCAGCCACGTTTTGCTTACTCGTAGTTTCCTGGGACAATGCAGCCTTGATTATATAATGTATAATTTGAAAATAGAGGAAATAGAGAAAAATAGAGGAAAAAATACCACTCGCTTCGCTTGGCAATCTGCAAATATTGCCGGCCAGTTTTCATTTCCTCGGGATTTTCTGCAGGGAAACATATCATGGATGCAGTGATTACTTGATACCTTCCCCGCTGTTTTTCCTGCGCGGAGTGAGCGAGTGTTAGGATGAAAAACGCTGCCATTACGCCGACTCTTGGAAACTCGTCACTTTCTTCGTTCCTTCTGATGAGGGGACGAAGAAAGTTTTTGTATTCAACCACTTTTCCGAGCAACTCTTTCTTCCACTCCATTTCTCAATTCAGGACTGATTTTCTTAGAGAGAGAGAGAGAGAGAGAGAGAGAGAGATACATACATACATACATACATACATACATAATTGTTTTGTTCGCTTTCATACTTTATTCAAGTTTCTATTTTACTTTTATCAGTACGTTTCAAACCTCCTCTAGCCTTATGTACTGATCCTGTGTTTTCATTGTATCTCTCATTTATTTTTTCTCGTGACCCAATTTTGTTCCTTGTCCCCAACGTTGCCAAATTGTCGTACACTGAACATTGCATTTCGTCGCCTTCGTAAACAATTCGCCTAAGTCATTATTTTCTACTTTACAGGAAATGAGAAAAGAATTGTCATTATTTCATTCGGCTTAAGATTTAGGCAGAAACGAAGAGGCCAATTCTAGAACACTCAAACCCTGAATGACGAAGGCAACTATACAAAAATGGCAGTCGTATGTTAAAAAAATTGATGTAGAGAAAAACCTGGAAATCGTTGAAAAATGACTTAGGCGATTATTTTATGAGGGTGACGATTTATCATTTTTAGGTTCCAAGACTGTCGTAAACGATAGGAAATTAAAGTAAGCGTTAACCTGGTAGCTGCGGGGAACATGTATCTTAAAGGCCCCTCTAAGCGAATTAATGAGAAAAGATCATCACTCACGCAAACCATTTCATAATATATAGTACCAATGCATGTGTGATCGGTTTGTGCCTTTGGGGATGGGGGGTTTATATCATGGTAAAAATTTGGCCCATCGCTGGTACACGGTAAAGCCACAAATTTGGCCCATCGCTGGTACACGGTAAAGCCACAAATTTGGCCCATCGCTGGTACACG
>NC_066536.1:392500-405000 GCF_024679095.1 Eriocheir sinensis
GTTTTATAGAACTATTAGGACTGTTCCTAAACTCCCAATAGTCACCTGTGAGATGAGTCCTGGTGAGCAAGGTTGTCGTGTATTTGTGCTACATTTATCTATATTTACTTTGTACGATAATGATCTTCATTATTTATAATACAATGGACTGTGGGAGAATAGTGAATGTGCAGAGAAAGTTGTGGGAAAGGTGAGAAAGATCAGTTGACTGAGAGGTACCTGTGCACTTTTGCACACTGGAATATGCTGGCCATCTGGAATGTTGAAAATTATGTTTAAGATTTAGGAATTTGAAACGACTGGGAGAAGCAAACCTTTCAATCTGCAAGTGGAAATTATACTGAACTCATTTCCCTTCTTTTCCAGCTCTATCAAGATTACACAGCACACAATGGATATCCAAGAATATGGACAGTGGTCACTCTCAAAGCTCAAATCAGAGCTTAGGCAGAGAAATGCAGAAGTTTCTGGTAGAAAGAAAGAGCTTATTGAGAGGTAAGTCAGAGTCTGGAAGTTTTCACGGTGATGTAAGAAGCACGAATCTTTCCTAGTACTTCTTTTCTTTTTGCCTCTATCTCTGATACCCTTTCCCCTCAAGGTAACTTACCCCAAGGGGGTGCCTATGACAAAAGTGCCTCCAGTTCTCTATGTTCAGGAACTTTTAATATTAATCCATTCTGTTGATCATTTTCGCTGGTGGCCTCCTTACACCTGCTCTCTCAGTCCTGCTCTCACATATGTACTCTCATCACAAAGTTACTTAAGGAAAAGATTTTTTTTTATAATTACACAATATCATGACTGTGCACTACTTTTCTAAGGGAAGATGAGCTTATTTCCATTAATAGTAGGTAGATGTATGTTAACAACATTTTACAAAAGGAGTTGCACAGCTGACTGCACTGGATTTCATTGGGCAGGGAGTATGCTATGAAAATTGACCCATACTTACTGGCTCATCTATATGAAGAACGACTCAAACGATTGATCCTTTTTACGTACGAAAAGAGATGCTTACAAGGCTGAAGAAGCGCAGTAACGTTAATCACTCAAAGTTTTTTGAGCTTTAAACTAACCCAAGAACCAGAAATAACGGTCCACCGATTCA
Organism: Eriocheir sinensis; assembly: GCF_024679095.1. Lineage (NCBI taxonomy): Eukaryota > Metazoa > Arthropoda > Malacostraca > Decapoda > Varunidae > Eriocheir > Eriocheir sinensis. The sequence continues at coordinate 393,609 of NC_066536.1, forward strand.
AGAGAGGCGATGTAGTACAGACATTAAGAGTTTCTTTTCACACTGAATCATCCGTCAGTGAAACGACCATCCTTCAGGAGTAGTAAGTACGGGAGCGATCAATTCCTTTTAAAAACTGAAGAGACCGCTACTTTTTTGCGCTAGGAGTGCACTCACAATAGGTGCACTGATCTGCTCGGCAGTGGCCGTCGGTCAGATTAAGGCTGGGTTCCCACTGTCCCATTTTGACGGTCCCATCGACCGTCAATGACGTCATCGATGGCGACGACAGTGGGAACCGTCCAGAAAAAAAATATGGCCTGTTCGTGGCTGTCCGCTACACGCCGTAACAGGTTTATACGTCCGTGTGTGTGTGTGTGTGTGTGTGTGTGTGTGTGTGTGTGTGTGTGTGTGTGTGTGTGTGTGACCAGCGAAACAAGGCAAGGGAATGGACGAGGTTTACGTTACATAAAAACTAAAATAGCCCTTGTTTTTAGTATTACAGGTTAGTGAAAAAGACTTATTTGTCTAATTATCTTTGTATGTTAACTCGAAGAAAGGATAAAGTACAAATGAAGGCCAGCTATCCCATGCCTTACCAATGAGAAGGATGGAAGAGAGCAGATAATGGGTAACTCATGTGTTAGCAAGTTTGTTCACCCTCAGCCAATCAGCCTCTCTCGACTATAACCCAGCCATCAGAAGTTTAGTCAGAGAAGTTAGAGTTGAGATTAAATGCTGAACTACACGTTGCCACAGTTCTCACTTCTCTCTCTCTCTCTCTCTCTCTCTCTCTCTCTCTCTCTCTCTCTCTCTCTCTCTCTCTCTCTTCTTTGACCATGAACATTTCCTCCTTCTTACGACTTAAACGCTCTCTGGATAAGAATATCGAGACGTCTTATCTCTTTCGGCATTAGGGTCGGTATTATGAGACACCGTCGCTTTTCACATCAGCTATTTCTAAAGGTCAAAGAGAGGATCAATCGGGTTCTAATGAGTGTTTCTTTATGTTAGCGGTACAGAAGGAGGGTCACACTACCACCAGGGTCATAAAACTACTCCTGGAAATGCCCAAAACTCCTATGAAGGCCTTGGCAAATATGTGAACTTGGGCGACGAAATGTTTAGTAATATGGCCCCTGGCAAGTCTTGTAGGAGAAGCATTTTAGCGGGCTCCTTTTATTCTCGGGCAGCCCTGGATCCATTTTCTCAGACGCTCTCGGCTCTCATAACAAACATTTTCAAAGGCCAGAAAGAGGATTAGTCGGGTTTTCATGGGCGTTTTTTTCACGTTCATGGTGCAGGAGCCTTGTCAAACTATCAGTAGGCTCATAAAACTAGCAATGGAACTACTCATTACCTCTACGAAAGATTTTTCCAATGTGTACGTGTGTATAAGTCCCGAGGTGTTTGAGAAAATGGGCCCTAGTTCGCTCGGCCTCCAGTACGTCGCTACTGTGCTCACCTCCATCCCGCCGAGCAAGGAGTAACATCCCGAAAAGAGGCTCGATCCCGGGGGTCTTGTCGCCTGTAATGGGATGTAGCCGGTGGAGACGTGCCAGGGGTACACACACACACAGCCACACACACACACACACACACACACACACACACACACACACACACAGTAAGGCTTGTTGTATGTGTGCAGGAGGGTGGTGAGGCTGATCCTAAAGGCGTACAGGACCATTGGGACAGATAGACTTGCCTGAAGTTGTCATTTTCATGACAGCATATTATATCATTACCATACAGAAGAACATCTACTTATATTCTGTTAATGTTTGGTTGCTAACTTTGGTTATTACTATGATACATTGCCTGCCAAGTTAGTAAAGACTAAAGGAGGCTGATTTTTTACCTAGAAAAAAATATATGGCAAGTTAGCAACATTAGAGCAATAGAATATAATACTGTAGGATTTTTTCTTCATATTTTTTTGGTATATACCTTGAAGAGAATAAATGAATCATTGCACATGAATAGGTTGTTTTACTTTACCATCTTTGGAGCACATCAGTTAATTAACTTATGGAATACTTTTAGTAAAAAAAAAATCGTTATTTTTTAGTAAAATAGACTAAGGTGTCATCAAACTTTAACAGGAAAGATTTCAGTCCTGTTTCTATGTCGTTGATGTATGTTATAAAGAAAAGGGGTCCCAGCACTGACCCTTGTGGTACTCACTATAGTGACTGGGCACCACTCGAGCCTGTGAATCGAGTAATGATCGTTGTTTTCTACTGGTAAGCCAGCCACTTATCCACGCTATCAAATTATCTCCAATCTCCAATACTCGCTGACTCTAGTTTGTTTAGGAGTCGCTCGCGTGGTACGGTGTCAAAGGCTTTCTGGAAGTCTAGACATGACCAGATAAATGATTATCCCAGTTTTCACATATACCTTGGAAAGTTTTCTTTTATACCTTGAAAAGTTTTCCTATATACCTTGGAAGGAGGAGGAGGAAAAAGAGGAAGAGGAAGAGGAGAAGGAGGAGGAGGAGGAGGAGGAGGAGGATGTAGAGGAGGAGGTGGAGGAGGAGGAAAATAATCCGGTTAGTTTTGTAATTTTGCCTTGTATGTTAGTGCTTCTACTACTATTACTACTTCTGCTAATACTGCCACTATTACTACTACTACCACCATTACCATCACTACCACCACAACCACCACCACCACTCACTATTATGGTCGTTGTCATTGCACTTGTTATCGCCAGAGTGTTTTGGAGGTCGGAAAGGTAAAGTTAAGAGAGAGAGAGAGAGAGAGAGAGAGAGAGAGAGAGAGAGAGAGAGAGAGAGAGAGAGAGAGAGAGAGAGAGAGAGAGAGAGAGAGAGAGAGAGAGAGAGGAGACCAGGAGAGAGAGAGAGAGAGAGAGAGAGAGAGAGAGAGAGAGAGAGAGAGAGAGAGAGAGAGAGAGAGAGAGAGAGAGAGAGAGAGAGAGAGAGAGAGAGAGAGAGAGAGAGAGAGAGAGAGAGAGAGAGAGAGAGAGAGAGAGAGAGAGAGAGAGAGAGAGAGAGAGAGAGAGAGAGTATCAGTGTGTGTGTGAGAGAGAGAGAGAGAGAGAGAGAGAGAGAGAGAGAGAGAGAGAGAGAGAGAGAGAGAGAGAGAGAGAGAGAGAGAGAGAGAGAGAGAGAGAGAGAGAGAGAGAGAGAGAGAGAGAGAGAGAGAGAGAGAGAGAGAGAGAGAGAGAGAGAGAGAGAGAGAGAGAGAGAGAGAGAGAGAGAGAGAGAGAGAGAGAGAGAGAGGACGCGGAGACACACCACGGCACACACACCATCGCCCCCAACCCCTCTGGACTCAGGCCTCACCACCCTTCTGTGGCAGGTGCCGTCAGCGCGGCCACACAGTTAATCACTGCTCTGAGACCATCTGCGACTTCTGTGGCCGACGTGGGCACCTCGCTGACCAGTGTCGCAAGAGGCAGGCAGAAGCAAAGCGAAGTCTAGAGTGTGCGTATTGCCAGCGGCGAGGACACACCGATGACGAGTGTTACGCTCGAGCCGCCGACATCAGACAGGAACGACTGCTTCGAGCAATCCTGTCTGAACACCAGCCACCCATCACCCAGCCTGCTCCCTACCAGCAAGCGGTGCACGCCCCGCCCTACCCATCCTGGCCTCATCCCCCGCACACTCCCCTTCCGCTGATCCGATAAGGCGATACGGACACCAGCGGCCTCAAGATTCTGTCCGCCAACGTACGAGGCTTTAGGACCAACATCGGGGAGCTGACACACGCCTTCGTCCTCAGGCACCACATCGACATAGTGGTGACAGTGGAGACCTTCCTGGACGACACATGTGCCACCACCTGTGATAAGATCCCCGGGTACTCGCACTGGGCCAGACGAGACCGCCACACAGGACAGGGGGGAGGCATTGCTGTTTGCCACCGAAACGGCCTGCAGATGGACGCCCTCACCACAGACACTCCTGGAAATGGAGATGATGTTCCTCCGCATTATTCTCGAGGACAGGAGCGCTCTGCTACTCTGTGCCATGTACCGGCCACAGTGGCAAGGCAGCGCCCCCCTCACCTACCTCACAGAGCACCTGGACGACCTTATGGCTGCCCACAGCTGTCAGTACGCGATGGTTGTGGGCGACCTAAATCAACACCTGGTGGCGAGGGCCTTCACCGAGCTCACAGCGGTGCATGGATTGCACAACCATGTTGAGTTCCCGACACATCAGCGAGGAGGCTCCCTGGACCCTGTGCTCACAGACCTGCCGAGTGACTGCGTGCTGTGCTGCCCACTAGACCGTGTGGGCAGTTCCGACCACAATGCCATACTCACCACCATCAGCCTGGCCCCAGCGCGTGAAGAGGAACACCAGCGAGTCATCTGGCTGTGGGACCGCGCGGACTGGACGGCTGCAAGGCAGGCCCTGGCAGCGACTGCTTGGGGCACAGTCCTAACGGTGACCCACAACATGACGTCTCCGCCCTCACAACTGACAACAAAACCTTCCAGCAGCAACACGTACCCCAAAGCACCTACTCATCCAGCCCAAAAGACCAGCCTTGGTTCGGGTACAGGTGCCGTATTGCAGCCGAAAGGAAATACAAGGCTTGGACAAGATATAAAAGACACCCCACGCAGGAAAATAAGGCCCAACACAGACGAGCCTGCAAAAATATGACGAGGACAGCAAAGTGGGCAAAAGAAAGGTGGGACGCCGACAGGAGGAGAAAGCTGTCCTCTAACCAAACCGACCCGAAACAGTGGTGGGGGCTGGTGAAGGAACAGCAAGGCCATACCCCCCAGGAACGTATCCCGCCCCTGAGGAAACCTGACGGAGACCTGGCCATCACCAGCCGGGAAAGGCTGACCTGCTGGCCTGTCACTTCAGTCAAAAGATGACAACCCAGGAGCCTGACAGGCAGCCGCCCACCTCCCCCAACTCATCGCCTCAAGACTAGAGAATGTGCTAATCTCTGAGGACGCTGTCAGGAGACATCTGAGGGGCGTCAACACCAGGAAGGCGCCAGGCCCTGACAGCGTGAGTCCATACTTACTGCGGCGATGCTCCGATGAGCTCACCAGCCCCCTCGCCCAGATCTTCCGGCGATGCCTGCAGAGCGGGGTGGCCTGCACAGTGGAAGGAGGCCAGAGTCACACCCGTACACAAGAAAAAATCCAGGTCCGAGCCAGGCAATTACAGGCCAATATCACTCCTCCCAATCATCAGCAAGATATTTGAGAGGATCATCGGGGAGCAATTGACATCCTTCCTCGAGGAAAACCACCTGCAGTCACCGAAGCAGTTTGGTTTTCGGAAGGGCCGCTCTACCTCAGACCTCCTCCTTCTCCTCTCAAAGTCCTGGCATGACGCCCTTGATGACGGCCACCCCTCTCTCGTGATTGCCCTGGATATAGCTGGCGCGTTCGACTCCGTTTGGCACCGCGGTCTGACGGCGAAACTACAGCAACTAGGCATCACGGGGACCTGCTGCGCCTGCTCTCAAACTACCTGTTAGGCAGGAGCCCACGTAGCAGTCAACGGAAGCACCTCGACCAGCTTCCCGGTGGAGGCCTCCGTTCCACAGGGGTCCGTCCTGACCTATTCTGTGGAACATATACTTTAACGACCTCCTGCAAACCATCCTGGCAGCAAGCGCTTACGCCGACGACTGCACCCTCTCCAGAACATACAAGAGGGAGGAAGCCCAGGACGTGATAGAGTCCGTCAACAGACAGTTGGCAGACATAATGGCCTGGGGAAAGAGGTGGCAAGTCAGGTTTGCCCCTGACAAAACCCAGGCCATGGTAATATCACGTTCTCGGGAGGACGCGAGGCAACTCCACGGCAGACTGAGATTCGGGAATGACACCATCCCTCTGCAGTCCAGCGTCGACATCCTGGGCGTGGAGGTGGACTCCCAGCTGCGGTTTGACCGTCACCTTGAAAGGGTGGCGCAAAAAGCCTCCCAGAAGGTGAACCTCCTGCGCCGCATGAAGAACCTCCTCGATGCTGAAGGCCTGAACAACCTCTATAAGGCACATGTCCTTCCAGTGATGGAGTATGCACTCACCTGGATGGCCAGCGCCCGCTGCCACCTCAACCTGCTAGACAAGGTGCAGAGGAGGGCTGAACGCCTCATCAACGGCACCCAGCACCACCGACCGAGCCAGTGGGAGACACAGCGACAACAACAACAACAACACCACCACACGAAGGAAGGGCAAGACCAGCCACGAACCAGCTGAATAGCCTGGAGCACCGTCGCCGCGTCGCTGCCCTGACGGTGCTACAAGGCACAAGTGGGCCTAGTGCCCCACCTGACGGACCTGAGGGCTACCTGGAGGAGGTCTGAGCGCAGCACGAGAACGGTGCTGAGCAACGCCTCCCTCCTGGAAGTGCCAATGGCCCGCTCCAGCACCCACCAACGTGCCTTCTCCATCGCAGCGGTGGTGTGGTGGAACAACCTCACTGCTGATGTGGATGTGACACAACTGTCCACTCAGCAGATGAAGGTTGCGTCCCACAGGTGGCTACTCCTACACCCACCGTAAATATGTATATATATAATTGTATAATATATTGTATAATAATTGTATAATATAATCGGCAGAAGCTTTTAAATAGCTCCCCAACGGTCGGGGGACCTTTAGCATAGACAAATAATACTGCCATGTACTAATGTACTGAACACGTTTAAATAAAAAAAAAAAAAAAAAAAAAAAGAGAGAGAGAGAGAGAGAGAGAGAGAGAGAGAGAGAGAGTTGGTTTCCGTGGTGATAAGATTCGTTCAGTTAGTTGATGCATTTTTTTTCAAGATTGCTTTCTTCCTAAAGGGAGGTGCACGGGCCCTTGCCAGAGGCGGCCCGTAGCATGGTGCCGACAGACCGACTCTTATCGGCCGACCGGTCGGTCTGTCAAGGAGGACTGGCGTGTTTCTTGAGTTGATGCACGTAAAGCTCTGAATAAATGGTAACGCTTTCTCTCTCTCTCTCTCTCTCTCTCTCTCTCTCTCTCTCTCTCTCTCTCTCTCTCTCTCTCTCTCTCTCTCTCTCTCTCTCTCTCTCTCTCTCTCTCTCTCTCTCTCTCTCTCTCTCTCTCTCTCTCTCTCTCTCTCTCTATCTCTCTCTCTCTCTCTCTCTCTCTCTCTCTCTCTCTCTCTCTCTCTCTCTCTCTCTCTCTCTCTCCCAGCTACTCCATTAAACCCTGATCACCGCCCGCATAGTACTAGCAAATAGGCGGAAAATATGTGTATGTGCGTCATTAGAAGTGTAATTAAACCTTTTTCGAGCGTGTAATTGATCTTAAAGTCACGTTGCTGTAGTGTCAGTGCGTAGTGGTGGCGGTGGTGGTGGTGTGTGGCTTATGTAATGGTGAGGTTAGGTAAGGGTTGATGATGGTGTTGGTGTTGGTGTTAGTAGTTGTGGTGATGGGGATGGTGTTGGTGGTGGTGATGGTGATGGTGTAGGTGATGATGATGATGGTGGTTGAGTAGATAATGGTGGTGATGGTAACGGTGTTGGTGTAGGTATAGGTGATGGTGTTGGTGGTGGTGATGGTGATGGTGTAGGTGATGATGATGATGGTGGTTGAGGAGATGACGGTGGTGATGGTAATGGTGTCGGTGTAGGTGATGGTGTGGGTATAGGTGATGGTGTTGGCGGTGGTGATGGTGATGGTGTAGGTGATGATGATGATGGTGGTTGAGGAGATGACGGTGGTGATGGTAATGGTGTCGGTGTAGGTGATGGTGTGGGTATAGGTGATGGTGTTGGTGGCTGTGATGGCGGTAAGCAGTTAATGGTGATTGTGATGGTGGAATTGCACGGGAGTTAATATGAAGGAATGAACGTTGGACAAACTTACTGAAATGAGGTTGTGTTTTTCTTTTCTCCAGTATTTCTTTTCTATTTCAGTTCACATCTCCTTCTCCCTTTCGTCTTTTAATATGTCCTCATGATTATTATTCCCTCATAGTTGAAGGAAAACATTTAAGAGTTCGCAAGTCGCTGTGTACCAATATTTATCTTCGTGGTTGGTTTTCCCGTTTTGTTGAAGTTGTGTTCCTTAGATATTCTTTCTCTTAATGATTAAAAAATTTCCGTCTCACGTTTACAGTTTTTGGTATGATTTTTCGTTTTTGTTTCTTCATTTTTTTTCTATTAAGTGCTGCTTCATACATAGCATACATATATTGCCTCGTTTCCATTTTTTTTATATATATGTGTTTACTGTTTTTTTTGTATCTTTCCTGTTGATGCTCATAATTTTTCCTTTTTCCTTTCCTCTTTTTGGTGTTTTTTTGTATCTTTCCTGTCAATGTTACTTTTCCCCTTTTCCTTCCCCCTTTTTTACTGCATTTTTAACTTTCCTGTTGATGCTCATTTTCTTCACTTTTCCTCTCCTCTTTACCTCGCTGCTGCCTTTTGGATGATTTATTTTTATTTTTATATACCGTTTGTGCTCCATTGTTTCGCTGTTCCATTCTCCTTACCTCGTCACGGCCTTTGTTGTCTCTTCATCTCTTGTGCCTCTCCTCGCTCTCCTCTTATCTCATCTCCCTACGTGCATCGCCGTCTCATCTCCCTTGCTTGTCTCTCAGCCTCCCCTTCATTCTAACCTAATCTTCCTCCTCTCCTTGCCTCTCCATTGTCCAGCCTCCGTACTGTGTTTGTCTCAGTCTTTTCCTCCTCCTCCTGCTTCTCCCTTTTCCTACGCCAGACCACACCTTTACCTGCCTCCTCCTTTCTTTGTCCTCCCCGCTCCCTCTCACACGCAATACATTACCTGCCTCGCCCTCCCACGCAGCTCTGAAGATATCCACTCCTACATAGTCGCCCACGCCACCACCCACATTCCCGGAGAGAGAGAGAGAGAGAGAGAGAGAGAGAGAGAGAGAGAGAGAGAGAGAGAGAGTGTGTGTGTGTGTGTGTGTGTGTGTGAAGACAACACCCGTGCACTGGAATATGCAATCACACAGATGACGTCATCAAGAGGGGTGTGGCTGACTTGATGACATCACGAAAGTTGCATACGACACACACACACACACACACACACACACACACACACACACACAGTGAAGGGCAAACAGGCAAACACTCAAACAAACAGTCATGAACACACACAGGTACACACACTGACAGAAAAACGACAAGGAAGATACACACACTCAGACAGGTAGATAAACAGGTATGCTCTGTTCACACTGACTTTAGAAAAATGACACCACGCTCAGCGCCCACCGATGTTATAAATCTTTCTCCAGCATCCACCAATATGATTTAACCTTTCCCAACATCCACCACCATGGTTTAGTCTCATCAATATGATTTAACCTTTCCCAGCATCCCAATATGAGTCAACCGTTCTCAGTATCCACCAATATGATTTAACCTTCCACAGCATCCATCAATATGAGTCAACCTTTCTCAGTACCCATCAATATGATTTAACCTTTCCCAGCATCCACCAATATGATTTAACCTTCCACAGCATCCATCAATATGAGTCAACCTTTCTCAGTACCCACCAATATGATTTAACCTTTCCCAGCATCCACCAATATGAGTCAACCTTTCTCAGCATCCACCAATATGATTTAACCTTTCCCAGCATCCACCAATATGAGTCAACCTTTCTCAGTATACACCAATATGATTTAACCTTTCCCAGAATCCACCAATATGAGTCAACCCTTCTCAGTATCCACCAATATGAGTCAACCTTTCTCAGCATCCACCAATATGATTTAACCTTTCCCAGAATCCACCAATATGAGTCAACCTTTCTCAGTATCCACCAATATGAGTCAACCTTTCTCAGCATCCATCAATATGATTTAACCATTCCCAGCATTCACTAATATGAGTCAACCTTTCTCAGTACCCATCAATATGATTTAACCTTTCCCAGAATCCACCAATATGAGTCAACCTTTCTCAGTACCCATCAATATGATTTAACCTTTCCCAGCATCCACCAATATGATTTAACCATTCCCAGCATCCACCAATATGAGTCAACCTTTCTCAGTACCCATCAATATGATTTAACCATTCCCAGCATCCACCAATATGAGTCAACCTTTCTCAGTACCCATCAATATGATTTAACCATTCCCAGCATCCATCAATATGATTTAACCATTCCCAGCATCCACCAATATGATTTAACCTTTCCCAGCATCCACCAATATGATTTAACCTTTCCCAGCATCCACCAATATGAGTCAACCTTTCTCAGTATCCATCAATATGATTTAACCATTCCCAGCATCCATCAATATGATTTAACCATTCCCAGCATCCACCAATATGATTTAACCATTCCCAGCATCCACCAATATGATTTAACCATTCCCAGCATCCATCAATATGATTTAACCATTCCCAGCATCCACCAATATGATTTAACCATTCCCAGCATCCACCAATATGAGTCAACCTTTCTCAGCATCCACCAATATGATTTAACCTTTCCCAGAATCCACCAATATGAGTCAACCTTTCTCAGCATCCACCAATATGATTTAACCTTTCCCAGCATCCACCAATATGAGTCAACCTTTCTCAGCATCCACCAATATGATTTAACCATTCCCAGCATCCACCAATATGAGTCAACCTTTCTCAGCATCCACCAATATGATTTAACCATTCCCAGCATCCACCAATATGAGTCAACCTTTCTCAGCGTCCACCAATATGATTTAACCTTTCCCAGAATCCACCAATATGAGTCAACCTTTCTCAGCATCCATCAATATGATTTAACCTTTCCCAGCATCCACCAATATGAGTCAACCTTTCTCAGCATCCACCAATATGATTTAACCTTTCCCAGCATCCACCAATATGAGTCAACCTTTCTCAGTATACACCAATATGATTTAACCTTTCCCAGCATCCACCAATATGAGTCAACCTTTCTCAGCATCCACCAATATGATTTAACCTTCCACAGCATCCACCAATATGAGTCAACCTTTCTCAGCATTTCTCTCTTCCCGTTTGTTTCCTGCCCCGTCAGCATCGTTAACTTTAACATGATTAGAGTTAATAAATTTTCTTCTATATATATACAAAAAGAAAACGCTAGTAATACTTGAAGAAAAAGGGAGGAAAAAAAGCAGAAACAATAAAGTGGTCTAGCAAACATGTGTAGTTTATTTTTGTTGTTGTTGTTGTTTTATTATATATGTCATAGGTTTTTACGTAACAATATTCCCCTCCTCTCTCTCTCTCTCTCTCTCTCTCTCTCTCTCTCTGAAATGTAAAGGTTCTCTTGCATCATAAAATTACCCCAGTGTGTGTGTGTGTGTGTGTGTGTGTGTGTGTGTGTGTGTGTGTGTGTGTGAAGGGGGGGGATAAGCTGTCCTCCTTTCCGTCCGGTTACGTATATATGTGTGTGTAAGCGAGTGTCTGTGTGTGTGTAAGAAAGTATGTA
>NC_066536.1:407500-415000 GCF_024679095.1 Eriocheir sinensis
CAGCAAGACACGCGTGTAGAAAAAACGCAAAAAAAAAAAATAAATAAAGGAGGAAGAAAAGAAAAATGATCGAGTTGAACGAAAAAAATGATAAAAGTTACCAAATTAGTCTTTCGCACGAAAATAGAAGAAAAAATAGGAAGTCAAGTTCGCAAAACCAAAATATTAGAAAAAGCAAGAAAAAGAAACAAGTTGAAATAGAAAGATTACAGCTACGCAACTAGTCATACACACACACACACACACACACACACACACACACACACACACACACACACACACACACACACACAAAAAAAAAAAAGAAAGGTGCCACCCCTTAAACGACCTCTTGTTGCTGGCTATTACCTGGAAAAAGGGAAAATAATGACAAGTGAAAAAACGAAAATAAAACAATTAGTGAATTAGAAAAGAACGAGAATGGAGAGGGGAGAAGAAGGAAGGGAGAAGGGGAACTGACGGATAACGGAAGGGAAAGGAGGAAGGGAACGGGAAAAAAAGAATGAGAGAAAAGAAACAAAGGAAAGAGGAGAGGGCGAAAAGAGAAGATGGGGAAAGGAGAAGACACGCAAGTCACTCAAGTGGGTGGCGTGGTATGTGTGTGTGTGTGTGTGTGTGTGTGTGTGTGTGTGTGTGTGTGTGTGTGTGTGTGTGTGTGTGTGTGTGTAAAAATGTTAAAAGGGAAAAAGGGTATTGGGGTGGATGTTGCTGGTTGGAGGAGGAGGAGGAGGAGGAGGAGGAGTACAAAGGAGTACAAAGGAAAAGCAAACAGCAACAGCCCTCTCGGTCCTAACTAGGCTGTTTGTTGTTGCTACCATCTACTCTAATCTACGAGTCAGAGACACAGGACAGCAAAGGCGAAGGCTCCTCCCCTCCCACCAGTCCCTCCAGCCGAGGCTGGCATGAAAAGGAAGAGTACCATGTAGTATAGAAAAACTACAATGGAACGTTACATGGACAGAAGGAAGATCATACACGACAACTAAGCTAACACTACTTTCTGTTAGACCGGAGCAAAATAGCGGATGTTCGGGTTAGCTTCTACATATTTGTCTAGTCGGTTTCTGAACGTGCAAATAGTTTCGCTTTCGACGACGTTTTGAGGCAAACCATTCCATACATTGATGACACGGTTGAAGAAGTGTTTTGATTCATTTGAGTTGATATGCTTCCTCGTTATTTTGTATCCATTGTTTCTTGTTACACTTGATTGAGAGACTGTAAAGTAATCATGAACATTAACGTTATCGAATCCCTTGAAAATTTTAAACACTTCTATAAGGTCACCTCTTAGCCTGCGCTTTGATAAGCTGAAAAACAAAAAATGGCCATTATGAGTGATGAGCCTTCGGATTTGAAGCTTGCAACCTTGTCAACCCGGTCGAATTTGTCCTTGAGCTTTGTCCCAAAAAGACTGGGGCCGGCGTGGTTACCCATCACCCACACTGGGTAGAGAGAAAGGAGTCAGCCACCCAAAAGCATCACAACATGTGTCCCCCTTCAAGCACGAGCCTTGCGGGCCCTGGCCCAAGGCACCTGTCACCAGGTGTGCTCCGAGGACTTCCGCAGGAAAAAAGAACACCGCCGCGAAGACTCCGAAGTGACTAGAACCTCCCGGGATAGTGAGAGAAACATCGGAGGAAGACTGAGACTAGAGGCTGGGTAGAATACCTGTAGAAAGGAAGGAAAGGAGGGGATGTGTCCTCAAAGTGTAAGGGAGGGTGACAACCCTTGGATAGACTACCCATAGGAAGGAAAGTAAAAGGTAATGGTCCGGAGAGAAAGGAAGAAGTCACTTTTAGTCGCCTTTTATGACACGTAGGGAATACGGTGGTGGAATTCTTTCACCCCCCAACCACAGAGGAGGAGGAGGAGGAGGAGGAGGAGGGGAAGGTTATAGGGGATACAGCTGGGGAGAAGATTATAGCGAGGGAGACGAGTCGGACGCTAGGTTGGGAGTTGGGGTGTTGATGGGGGAGGGGGGGAAGGAGGGGAAAGGGAGGGGGGGCTCGGCGTAGGAATTGTGGGGGGAGGAGGTGGAGGGGGGGAGGAGGCGTTCAAAGGGCGGATCTCTCATTAAAGCTGCCTTGTTCCCTGCCGTGTGTGTGTGTGTGTGTGTGTGTGTGTGTGTGTGTGTGTGTGTGTGTGTGTGTGTGTGTGTGTTGTCATTGTTGTTGTTGTTGCCATTGATATTTTTTTATTGTTGCTCCTGTTGACATCTCTCTCTCTCTCTCTCTCTCTCTCTCTCTCTCTCTCTCGGAAAGGTCACGCCTAGCTGCCCTCACCTACACCCACACTTTACACCTGAGTGCTCGAGGTGCGGAACAGGTGTGGGAGGCGCCAGGTGTGGAGCTCCCAGGTATTATTAGTCACAGAGGTGGTGTGTTTGTGTGTGTGTGTGTGTGTGTGTGTGTGTGTGTGTGTGTGTGTGTGTGTGTGTGTGTGTGTGCGTAGGTGCGTAGGAGCTATTCCACAGGTGGATGAGAAAGGCGTACTTAAAGATACACACATACGGTCTCTCTCTCTCTCTCTCTCTCTCTCTCTCTCTCTCTCACACACACACACACACACACACACACACATTTCATTCATTCTTTAGTATTTTTAGTCCATTGTCTTTGTCTTCACGGGGGGGGGGGAGAGAGAGAGAGAGAGAGAGAGAGAGAGAGAGAGAGAGAGAGAGAGAGAGAGAGAGAGAGAGAGAGAGAGAGAGAGAGAGAGAGAGAGAGAGAGAGAGAGAGAGAGAAATCGAGAACGTTCGTCCGCGTAATTCCGTCTCCCCTTCCCCACCTCCTTTCTCCCCTTCCCTCTTCTCCTTCCCTTCCCTCTTCTCCTCCCCTTCCCCTCTTCTCCTTCCCTTCCCCTCCTGTTCCATTTAATCTCTGTACCTCCCCTTCCTTTTTACCCCATCTTCACTTCCCACTCGTAAGCCCTTCTCTCCTCTCTTATCTCCCCATTTACCCCATCCTCCCCTTCAGCATATCCCTGTCTCTCTGTCTCCTCATGCCCCTCCCTTCCACCCCGCCCCTTCCCTCCCCACCCGGACCCTCCCCACTACCCCATCTCTCTTTTCTTCTCCTCATCCTTGTATTGGCTCCTTTTTCACGGCTCACGTTTCTCTCTCTCTCTCTCTCTCTCTTTTCCATCCCTCTCTCCTGTTGCTCCCTCCTTTCCTTCCTCTTCCTCCCTCCTCTTCCTTTCTCTTTCTTCTTCGTTTCCGTTCATCCCAACCCTCCTTCCTCTCTTCCCATCCATTCTTTCTTTTTCATCCTCTTGTCGCTTTTCATTCCTCCTTTCCAATCGTCTAGGCCTTCCCCTCTCTCTCCCTTCCTCCCTCCCTCCCTTTGTTTCTCTTCGTCCTTCTTCCTCTCCATCCTTTCCTTGCCCTCCCTCATTCCCTTCTCATTCCTTATTTCCGTCTTTTCCTTTTCCTTCTTCATAACCTTTTACCATCCTTTTCTTTTTCTATACTTCCTCATTCCTCTTTTCCGTCTATTCCTTTTCCTCCTATCCCTCCTCATTTCTCCTGTCCGTCCTTTCCTTTTTCTCCCTCTATCCTTTCTCTCCCTTCCTCCCTCCTCTCTGCCTCCTTCTCTCTCTCTCTCCCTCCCTCCTCCCCCCCTCCCCCCAGACATCCACAAGTGGCCACACTCGAAACGGCTGCCAAATTTCCTCGTCTTAATCTCATTCCGTAAGAGAAGACCCGAGGATAAGGGCGGGGGCGTGGGAGGGGGGAAGAGAGGTAGGGACGGGAGAGAGAGAGAGAGAGAGAGAGAGAGAGAGAGAGAGAGAGAGAGAGAGAGAGAGAGAGAGAGAGAGAGAGAGAGAGAGAGAGAGAGAGAGAGAGAGAGAGAGAGAGAAAGGAGGAAGAGGAAGGTGTTGGGATGATAGAAAAGAAAACCGACTGTGGATGAATGGGGAAAGTGGGTATAGGGAGAAGGGGAGAAGAGGGAAATGGGGAGACTAAGAAGAAAAGGAGAAGAAAAATAGGAAAATAAGGAGACAAAGAGAGGTGGGAGAAGGGTTGATGGGGACACGTCGACATGGGGTGAATGGGGGAGAAGATAGAGGGAAACCTGTAGGGAGGAAGAAAGGGAGATTGGGGGGCATATATGTAAGGTACAGTTACACTACAGAGTTAAGCCCCGGTGGAGAAGGGGACCAGAAGAGATTGTATTAGTTTACCCTGCCTGTCTGCCTGTCTGTCTGTGTCCATCTCTCTCTTTCTCTCCGGATATGGCTCTGCCTGTTTCACTTTCTATATTTCTGAACGTGTGTGTGTGTGTGTGTGTGTGTGTGTGTGTGTGTGTGTGTGTGTGTGTGTGTGTGCGTGTGCCTTTGTGGAAAAGTTTAGAGGAATATCAGTATATTTCTAAAACTGTTTTAGTACTACCCTAACGAAAAAGAGTTGAAGTCATACAACGGAGGAAATACAGAATCTGAAAGTCCGATGATTAGAAACACTTCCTTCCTCCCCCTCCCCCAAGCACACATACACACACACGCACACAAACACATGTCAGTGTACTCACGATCGTGATGCCGCCGATGAGTACACAGCCCTGGCGCAGCGTGAGGCAGCAGCAGCCTTCCACTTCACACATGGTGCCCCGCCCTCAGTTCAGCCTCACCCAACCTCGGCTCGTTCTAAGCACTCAGGCGGCTCGGCGGCGGCGGTGAAGGCGGAGGTGAGGGTGACGGCGGCTGGGACTGGACATTACCAAGCCATGGGAGCACGCAGGAAGAGGGTCTCGCTCGCTGAGGCTACCATCTAGTTCCTGGAGTTCGCACGTGAAGTTGAGAGTTTGAAGGATATGCTTGATTCTTCACTAAAAGATCTTACTCGCTGCTGCTGCCATCAAGTTACTGAAGGCCTCACGCGAGAAAGCAGTCGAGCTTTTGATGTTTTCGCTTGTCGATTTTCGAGAAAATATCTTGCCCGCATCAGCTTACAGAATGTCTCACTAAAGGGATCAGTTGAAGGTAGGTTTGATGCTTTCACTTGACGATTCTCCTTGTAGATTCTCCACTAAAACATTTCGCTCGCTGAAGTCACCATTAAGTTATTAAATACGTCACAGAAAGATGCCTTGGTGAATCTCCACAAAAAGTCACAGCGAAAAGAATGGTTTGGTGTCTTAGCCTGTCGTCTGAAGCCACAAGAAAGTTTATAGAAGTCACAAGAAGAACCTACGAAACACACGAACACGAATACGGCGTCAAGGTCACTCAAGCTAATGAACACGCAAAGGAATCATGGAGGAAAATTGGATGTTGAGCTGCACTGCGGGCACGTCATGCATCGTGCAACAGGAGAAGGACAGTGTTGTTAACCCCTCACAGCAGTAGGTCACAGCAGGAGCAAGCATTCCTCTGTAGCGGCCACTTCGAACGATGTTACTACTATCTTAAATGTTGAGGTTACTTTTGATATGATACTTGAAGCCATTCCTGCCATTTAGTGTCGTCTTTACCGATGATTTCACTGTTGCTCTCCTTCTTGAAACTGTTCCTGCTGCTACGGGTGTTATGTTACTGCTGTTCCTGTTGGTGCTGCTCCTGGTGTGTGCGCGGCGTCTTCCCGCTGCGGTGTGTCCTCTCGGTCCGTCCCGTCAGCGTGGCGTGGGCTTCCCGTCGCGTAGTGAGGTGCGCAGGCCGCCAGGTGTCGTTAGGTACTCACGGAGTCACCTGTGGGCGGTAACGCGAAGCTGTGAGTCACGCGGGAAATGGCGTCGGTGATGTGTGTGTGTGTGTGTGTGTGTGTGTGTGTGTGTGTGTGTGAGAGAGAGAGAGAGAGAGAGAGAGAGAGAGAGAGAGAGAGAGAGAGAGAGAGAGAGAGAGAGAGAGAGAGAGAGAGAGAGAGAGAGAGAGAGAGAGAGAGAGAGAGAGAGAGAGAGAATATGACAACACTCCCTCACCTCTATTTCCTCATCCTTCCCTGTATCTCCCGAACCTTCCCGCATCACTTACACTTTACACCCGTACCTGCCTTTTCCTACCTGCTGTAACCCTTTCCCCTCCCTTCACATGCCATTTCTACCCTCAAGTTCCCACGCCCATCCGATAATCATGCTTTTCCACTATTTTTATTTATTTATTTATTTATATTTTTTTTTACAGCAGAGGAGACAGTGCAAGGGCGTAAAAAAAAAAGAAAACAATAATGAAAAATAAAGCCCGCTACTTACTGCTCCTGTGTCCATGTCCAGAGCTGCGTTTCTCCTCCTTTTTTTTGCTCTTTCTCCCTTATTTCCTACAGTTCTCTCTCTATTGCGCTCTATTCATCTCCCTTTACATTTTTTTTACATCAAAGGAGACAGCACAAGGGCACAAAAAAGGAAACAATAAAAAAGAAAAAAACCGCTACTCGCTGCTCCCGTAAAGAACCCGAAGAGGTGGCCGAAAGAGCATTCAATTACATGCCTATTGTTACTCTCCTTTTGAATTTCTAATCGATAAATCTGCTCTTTCACTACTTATATTCTGCTCTTAGTTACCGTTTTCTCTTCGTCTCATTTTCCTTCCTCCTCTCCATCCTGTTTTTCTGACTCTCTCCTCCTCCCTCTCCACAATTCCGTCATGCACTTTTATCCTCATTCCCCCTTCCTACCGTGAACTGATTTTCGGGCTATACTTTTTTTTTTGCACGTTATTTTAAGTTTCTATGTGTCCCTTATATCGTTCATTTCACTGGGTTAGTTCTTCTCTATCCCCTCTATTTTTGCCTACCGTGAACTGATTTTCGGGCTATACTTTTTTTTTGCACGTTATTTTAAGTTTCTATGTGTTCCTAATATCGTTCATTTCACAGTGTTAGTTCTTCTCTATCCCCTCTATTTTTGCCTACCGTGAACTAATTTTCGGGTTTTAATTTATTTTTTTGCACGTTATTTTAAGTTTCTATGTGTTGTTTTACCGTTCATTTCACTGGGTTAGTTTTTTTCCTATTCCCTCTATTTTTGCCTTCCTTTAAGTCTATATATACCTACATCGTTACCTTCATCTCTAGTCTAATATTCATAGTCACTTCTCTTCATCTTTTCCAGTCCTTACGTATCATTCATCCCCCGTTTCTAGTCCTCCAGCCTTAAGAATCACCGGGTTACTTTACTTTACCTATCTCCTCTATCTTTCACATTTTCATTTCTCATTTTCATACATTGTCACTTTTATCTCTAGTCCTCCATTATCCATAGTCACTTCTCTCTCTCTACCTTCTCTAATCCTTCAGTCTCACATATCGCTCCGTTTTTAGTTTCAAGTCTCAAGAATCACCGTGTTCCTTCATCCCTATCCTCTCTATCTTATACCCATAGATATATCGTCACCTTTATCTCTCGTCCTTTAATATCCATAGCCGCCTTTCGTTTTCTTTTCCAGTCCTCCATTCCCACATATCGCTTCGTTTTTAGTCATCCAGCCTCAGTGTTACTTGTTCCCTATCTCCTCAATCTTTTGCATTTCTTTTTGCCTATATTTACATCGTCACCTTTACCTCTA
>NC_066536.1:420000-427500 GCF_024679095.1 Eriocheir sinensis
GCTGCTGCTGATGATGATGATGATAATGAAATGGCTGCTGTCGCTTGTCCTTGTACGTTTGCCTCGACTGTTCCTGCTCATTCGTGTTTGGAGATGTTCGCTCTTGTTATAATTTCCTTCAGAGGGGTCCGAGAGGGCGCCAAGCTATTCCGAGTAGAGGAAGACTGTAAATGAAGACTGTACTTGAGGAACTATTATCGCCATCATCAACTACAGCCATTATCTTTTCCAACGTCCTCCATTTCTCTCTGTTTGATGATAGCGTGCGCCAAACTGCTACGTAATTGCGCGTTACAAATCTCCACTTGGTTCTCTGTCCAAGTACTTTGTTACAGTCTGTCCTTGGGGGAGTATACCAAACAATATTTAGTCATAACTTCGAAAGAAACTATTAATTCTTCAAGAACAGTGTAGACCAGATTCGTTCAAAACACTTTATCCTCGTGTGTACCTCCAGCGCCTCTGATCCTAGCCTCGCCCGCACAGTGCACAAACAAGACCCACGGCTCAGACAATGGACTGGCATATTTAGCAGCCTCCCCCCAGAAGCGAGTTTGCTGCGGCGATACTTCTTCTCCCCACCACTCCAGTTTTCGCCCACTTCCCTTCCTGGCATCAGTTATTCTATCTTCCATCCGCTTTGATCCGCTGTCTTTATCCACTCCCATTTCAGTCTGTGCAGTCCCTTTCTTTCTATCCTGTCTCCAGTTTAGTCCCCCTTCTACCTACTGTCAAACCCACCTTACCACCTCTCTCCTTCCTACCGCGTCCCCTCCCGCAACCAGCTCCTCTATCCCCACCATGCCCCCCCCCCCCCCGCCCTTCCACGCGCATGAACCTGTCACTCGTTTGTTTTGATTCATCCTCGTAATCACACACACCTTTACATATGGAAGCGAGTCTTGATTGGATGGAAGTTTAATTATCGTTTTACATTGCTGTCCTGCACTATATCATACTCTTCGCTGAGAAATGGGGGGCCCGGGTATCTCTCTCTCTCTCTCTCTCTCTCTCTCTCTCTCTCTCTCTCTCTCTCTCTCTCTCTCTCTCTCTCTCTGTGTGTGTGTGTGTGTGTGTGTGTGTGTGTGTGTGTGTGTGTGTGTGTGTGTTCCTTAATAGCCTCTTGGTTGTTGTTCTTAGTGAAGATTTTATTTGTTTTGCTCGTATATTGCGCTCTCTCTCTCTCTCTCTCTCTCTCAGCCACTCTTTTACCCGGATCATTGCGGATGGAGTCTTCTTATTTCCCTTTGATGGATGATGGAACTTCATTTGACTGTTTTTTGCATGGATATTGAAACCTATGACTTCCTATTCAGTATGCGAGGATCCCTTTGTGTGTCTGGGGGTGGTGAGGGTCTGTGTGGGTGGGTGTAATTTGAATGTTGCGTGTGTGTAGGTGTACCAAGAGAGAGAGAGAGAGAGAGAGAGAGAGAGAGAGAGAGAGAGAGAGAGAGAGAGAGAGAGAGAGATTCACATAGATCTACATAGAAATGCAGACCACACAGACCCTATGATCCAGACTAGGTGGTCCATCCTAAGCCTATAAGTGATTCAACATTAGTCAGATAGCTCCAAAACATTAAAATTTTAATTTAGTAAATATTAAGTTGAAGGAAGCGTCACTCGAGCATGTTTTTAAAGGAGTCAATCATGTTACACTTGACCAGAAAAAAAAAAAAATGGTGCAGTCTGAATTTACTTGTTTACATTTAATTTTTGTGCCATTATTTCTTGTTCACAAAGCGTCACTCGGTAATTTGCTTCGGCATATGTTTACTCAAGTCAGACTCGCCGCTCACCTCACTGAGCGGCGAGTTTGACGAGTAAACAAATGCCGAGGCGAAAGAACACCTTCACGGCGTGGCTTATGTTCGGAGGTGATTTTGACCCTCTGTATATTTTTACCTCGGGACGTACCACACACCATCAGAAGCAGAAAAGCATGCAGATTTAGAATCTGTGCTTATAAAAGTGATGCGACGAAAACCAGCTGAGTACTAAGGAGTTGAAGGGAAATAAGTGCAAGAAAATATTTATTCCCTACTTCATTTAACTCTGATTTTCGTATGTGTAATTTTACATTATTGTTACAATTTTATGCTAGTGTGATGCAGAATCTTCTCAGGAAGATGATGGTGGTCTCAGGTTTTCGTAAAAATTAATGTTGGGGTCAGGAAACAGGGTGGGAATGAGGTGTGTGAAGTCGTCGGTTTGGGCAGACAACGAGGATGGGGCGGGGCCAAGGGTGAAGGCTATAGGAGTTGCCAACGAGTGATTTCCTCCCGCCTGTATGACGATACCTTCTCTATACTTGCCTTGCGTATACATTCTCTTGAAAAACCGCTTACTTGTCTCTAGCAATAAGAACCTTCTAGTGTTGAGCTGAGTTTCCTTCCACACATAAGGGAAGCCTGCTGCAGGATACTATAGATCCTCAGACTGCTACAGCAGCTGCGACACACCACATGGCGCAGTGAGTTTCAAAAGAGACCGGCTTTTCCACCTCCGAGCACGCCATGACACCCGCCCCGTTTCCGCTCACCGCCAACGCTACTACCCAGGATTACAGTGCTCCATGCGTGCCTTCTAGTGCAGCCTCAGTGCTAGTGAAGTGTGTGTGCACTCTACAGTGTTTTAGTGTTCGTTTGCGGTGCCTGTGCCCCCCTTCAGTGGCTGCGGTGGCACGTCTCGTTGCCCTCCGTGAGCCCCTTGCACGCACCTTCACACCACTCTGCTTGCCGCGACGTCATCCAGGGAGTCCGACTCCATTGGTTTCCAGTTGGCGAGCAGTCATCGTACAATGAAGGTTAGTGTTCATCTCTGCCGGGCATCAATCCATCTCAATTTTATTTAAAACTGAATTCATACAGGGTAAGGGTGTTAAATGCTTGACACTCCTTCGGAGGAATCTTGGTCCCGCCTGGCTCGCGGGCGAAAGTTGCCACTTACGCATTTTCTGCTGCAGGGCTACCACGCTGGGCGAGCGAGCCATCCTGGCACACACACACACACACACACACACACGATGCTAGTCTCGCGACGTAAAAGTGATTGATCACCTGAATAACACACACACACACACACACACACTGCTCGCCTCGCGACGTCAAAGTGATTCATCACCTGAATAACACACACACACACACACACACACACGATGCTCGTCTCGCGACGTAAAAGTGATTCATCACCTGAATAACACACACACACACACACACACACACACACAATGCTCGTTTCGCGACGTAAAAGTGATCCAACACCTGACTAACACACACACACACACACACACACACACACACACACTGCTCGTTTCGCGACGTAAAAGTGATCCAACACCTGACTAACACACACACACACACACACACGCAATGCTCGTTTCGCGACGTAAAAGTGATCCAACACTTGAATAACACACACACTTGCTTATTGCAGTCCGTCGCATCCGATGACGACTTTCATTTCTTCCTAGGTCTAGGATGATGCGATGAAAGATGAGGTGTTACTGTAGTTGGAGCTCCCGCCGTCTGGGTGAAGTATCGCCGCAGCTGCGTTTTGATTTTCTGGGACGTGGCACCGTGTGGGAAGTGAGCTGTTTCCAGCCAGCCAGTGAGTCTGTCGGCGTAGGCCATGTACGTGTGTCCTTCGTGCTGGAACATGTCGGCCACCGTCCGCTGGAATGGGTACTCCGGGGGCGGCGTCATCATCGAACCTTTTATTTCTTATTCCACCTTGAAGAACCTGGCACTTACCTACATTAAATGGCATCTCCCATCTGTCAGACCAAGCTGAAATTTTATGCAAATCTTGAAGGGTTTGTCTGTCTTCGTCAGTGAGAACTGAGTTAGCACTGTTTATGTCGTCTGCAAGTTTACTAATGAGTTTGTTGATTCCAACGTCCACATCATTGATGTACATAATGAGCACCAGTGGGCCAAGAACCGAGCCCTGAGGGACTCCACTACTGACAGGCGCCCACTCTGAGTTAAATCCATTGATCACCACTCTTTGCTCTCTGTTGGTCAACCAATTCTCGATCTATTGGTGTAGTTGATCGTCAGTACCTAGTTTCTTTAATTTATAATGCAACATATGGTGTGGAACTTTATCAAATTCTTTCTGGAAATCAAGACAGACTACGTCCAATGACTTGGTTACGTCATGAACTGAGAAGAGGTCGTTATTAAAGGTCAGTAGGTTTGATAGGCAGGATCTCTTGTTATGGAAGCTATGTTGTGAATTTTTAATTAATTAGTGGCTTTCAAGGTAATTCACAATTTTGTCTCTAATTATGCTCTCGAGTAGATTTCCTACAACTGAAGTTAGACTAATGGGCCTGTAAGTACCTAGTTTTTTTTTTATCTCCTTTCTTAAAAATCTGTGTTACGTTAGTCTTTTTCCAATCCGAAGGGACGATGCTTTGTCGCAAGGACACATTGAATACTGTTGTGAGGAGGAGAATATTTCCTTCTTTGTTTCTTTAAGTAGTTTAGGATATACTTTGTCAGGTCCTGGATTTTGTTTGTTTTAAGGGATTGGAGAACATTTAGGACTTCATCGGTAGTTATTAGAAAGTTATGCAATGCATGAATGAGATTTACGTTAGTACTGTTGTCGTCGTTGGTGTTGGTGTTAGTGGTGGGAAGACTGCTATATAGTATTAAATACCGAGGTAAAATAGTTGTTTATCGAGTTTGCAAAGTGTTGGCTAATTTCAGTCACTAATCACCGTCACTGTAAGTCAGGGCTCCAGTTCCACTTCTGATCACCTTCCTATTGTTCATATAACTGAAGAAGGATTTCGGATTATTTTTACAGTTGGGGGGAGAGAGAGAGAGAGAGAGAGAGAGAGAGAGAGAGAGAGAGAGAGAGAGTAAAATATTGTAATCCCTCAAAAATTTACTCGTGCATGAATGAATACAAAAAAGAATGGAAAGGGAAAGTGTAAGATGGAAAAGGACCCAAGTTAAGCACCCTCTCTCTTACCTCACAAAGAGAGAGAGAGAGAGAGAGAGAGAGAGAGAGAGAGAGAGAGAGAGAGAGAGAGAGAGAGAGAGGTATGTCGTAATTTGCAAAGGAACGCTGTAATGAGGGAAGGAGTGACGCGGCTGTCGTGACGTGATTTCCCTCCACCCTGTAATGGCGTTATGTGGAGTGCCTGGCAGAGGAGGGGTGTGGGAGGGGAAGTGGGATTGAGCGCTAGCTAGGAAGGGGACTTGGCTAGAGGAGGGGGAGGAAAAGGAGGAGATTAAAGAGTAGCCAGAAAGGGGAATCAAGTGGAGGGGGAGGAGGAGGAGAAGGAAGAGGAGGAGGAACGTGTGGATGACAGGATAGAAAGAAGGAACTTAATGGACTGAGAGTGGAGTGGATAAAAGTAATAAAAGTGGATGAAAGAAAGGGAAAGTGAAGCCAAGAAGGGGAGTAGACGAAAGCTGGAGTGGAAGAAAGAGATGCGGATGAAAGGTGGAGTGAATGAGAGTAGGGGAGTGTGGAAGGAAAAGTGTGAAAGAGAGAAACAGAAGTGGGAAGAAAGGGTTTGGATAAAATGGAGGAGAGGCGTGGAGAGTAGGTTAAGTGAGTGGACGGTATAGAAATTACTGCTTAACTTACTTTACTTTCTGCAGATGAGATAGAAACAGCACTCAGAGTTTGGAGGATTAGATTACGTAAAGCGACACACACACACACACACACACACACACACACACACACACACACACGTACAGTCGTACACGGAGAACATTGACGCCAGGGAAAGGGAACGTTACCCGAAATATTGGCGGAGTTTATATTTCCGTGTGACTGTTAGAGCTGACCAACCCTTCGTGACAGTCATCTGGGTCAGGAGATAATTAAAGGCCCTGAAATGAATTCTTCGATCATGACCCTTGGTGGGGGAGGTCATATTAAAAGTAAGCAAAAAATCCGCAGGTAATGTCACTGATTATCCTATAAAAAATGTGTATCCATCAAACGAACTGTTATTGACTCCTAGTGATCGAAATTCTTCATTATTAATACTAGTTACTGCGGCACAAGGGAGATCAAGTTTCACCCCCGTCTGAAACCTCTTCGACCCCACATCGACCCTGTCCCCCTGAACCTTAGCCATCCACCCCAAACTTCAGCGTAAATCATGCCCAAACTAACTAACTCATACCGTCACCCTCATAAAATGATTGCCTCTGTCATTTTTCAGCAATTTCCAGGTTTTTGTCTACATCAATTTTTCAACATGTGACGCCCATTTTTGTATAGTTACCTTCCTCATTCAGGGTTTGAGTGTTACAGAACTGACTTTTTCATTTCTGTCTAAATCTTAAGCCAAATGAGATAATGACAGATCTTTTCTGATTTCCCTTTAAGTAGAAAATAATGGCTAAGGCGGTTTGTTTACGAAGGTGACGATATTTACGGAAGATACCGCCATACGTAGAAGATCTTGGCAGATCCTTGAGGCATACTACTTCGTCTGTAGCCTTACACGAGTACACTGCCCGAAACTTCAACGTAAATCATGCCCAAACCAACTAACAGATATTGACTGAAGATACCACCATACTTAGAAGACCTTGGCAGCTGCTCGAGGCATACTACATATTCTGCAGCATTACACGAATACCCCGCAGCATTCCGGAGTAACAAGGAGGGTCGTTATGGGATTTTTATCGTGAGGCACATATCCCAGCCGTCGACTCTGCAGTGCGGGTCTGTCCTCATAGATTTGATATTTCTTGAGTGGCATCATTCCTTTTTTCTGGGGCGCCTTCTTTTGTTTGACCTTGTTGGAGCGGTTTGTGGTGGTGATGGTGATGATTGTGGTGGTGGTGGTGATAGTAGCTGTGGAGTTGATGAGGGGGTGGGGAGGGTAATGGGTAGAGATGAGAGTTAATGATGATGGTGGTGGTGGTAGTAGTTCTGGAAGTGATGAGGGTAATGCTGAGGTTGATGGGTAAAGGCGAGAGGTGATGATGGTGGTGGTGATGGTGGATGGCGGTGAGAGGGGTAGTGGAGGTGGTGAGGGAAATAATCAGCTGTAATGATGGTGGTGATGACGGTAGTGGGTGATCAAGACATTCAAATTCAACCAGTACATGTCTGCTGATGGTAATGGTGACGATGATGGTTGGTGATGGTGATGATGATGATGGAGATGATATTGATGATGACGGCACTGTGGCGCCAACACGTGTGTCTAAGTACTGTCTTCGGCCAAATGGTTTTTCTAACATTCCGTTGTGACAGTTCTTTAAATAGAGCGATCATCATCATAAACTGTACTTGTCATCCCGGGGTCGTGTGTGTGTGTGTGTGTGTGTGTGTGTGTGTGTGTGTGTGAAGCTTTTTATCTGTCCTTGGTCTCTCTCTCTCTCTCTCTCATACTAATTCGCAATCTTCGCATCTCGCAAGACTTTCAGCCACAAGAACTTGAAGCCTTCCTCGATCCCTCTTTTATCCCCCATTATACAATTTTTCCACTTCTTTCTACTCCATGCGTAC
>NC_066536.1:432500-462500 GCF_024679095.1 Eriocheir sinensis
TGTGTGTGTGTGTGTGTGTGTGTGTAAAGGGTTGGGGGTTCATTATTGCATAAGTTAAAAAGGTATTGAGGCGAAAACAGGGAATTTGTTCGTAATAAAAATTCATCAGTTTTGCAATTTCTTTGACGGTCAATCTCGTTGTCGACATCGTCATCATTGCTGTCATTATCGGTATTCATAATTATTTTCATCATGAGAACTGTCTATATCAACTTCATTTTTATCATGTAACCCTTGTGTTTTTTATGCCAATGTCTTTCTTTCTCACACACAGTCAGTCACCCCCTCCCACACACACACACACACACACACACACACACGCGCGTCATCTACATAAAACTCTACGGATAATTTCATCATTGTTTCATAACTAACATTGAGCCCTAGACGAGAATGGAAGCAAGACTTTTTAATATAATATTTTTGTGCACGCCGCGCCACCCACTCACAGTAATAGCGTTGATCGTCCAGCGTTTAGTGGAGGTTTTTACGGCTGCGGGGCGTAGGAGGCGTAGGTGTGATGTAAAATTCTATGATACACGAGTTGTTAGTTAATTAAATTACTCCACACGTGCGTTCATCTCAATCAGTGGCACTCGCTGAAAAATTATACAGACAAATGAAATAACCTTGCTTTATATTGCTATATATAAATTTACAGATTGAAAATAGTAAGAATAACGACTTGACTAACTGACAGACACTTTGAATAAATAAATGAGTGTCTGAGTTACTTATTGAAACATTAACTGAGTGACTCACTGATTGAATGAATGAATGAATGAATGAATGAACGGCCAACTGTCGAAGTGAGTGAGTGGGCGAGGGAGGGAGTGAAAGGCCACAAACTCGCTGCTCCGCGCTGAATAGCACACGTTCTTTTCTTCTGAGTGGGTCGTTTCTTGCCAGCTTTAGCCTTGGCCTTGAAACACCCCGAGCAGCGGACAGAAGGACGCATCAGAGGGGAGAGAAGCTTTAGCGTGGTGAGGATGCGCGAGGGTGGGCAGGATATTGAGTCACTACGATCCTTTTTATTTTTTTTTTAGCAAGACGGCTCCCAATACACATATCTTTTCTTGGTGTTGCGAGATAATAAATTCAAGGGTTCGTATTTTTTCTTTTCTTTTTGGCGAGCGTTGTCCGGAGGCCCCCAATCCGAACCCTCCTCAGACGACGCTTTTTGGCTAAGATTATATGTGGGGGATTGTTGGGGTGGTGGTGTTGGCGGTGGAGGTGGTGGTGGTAGTGGTGGTGGTGGTGGTGGTGGTGGAAGGGACACGTGTTTTATGGCTCCTTGACAGTCCGAACACACACACACACACACACACACACACACACACACACACACACACACACACACACACACACACACACCATTTGTAATTTATGTAGTTTATCAATCATATAGAAGGCACATAAGCTTTTTTTCCCATAATGATATAATATAAATGTTTACTTATTCACTAACAACAACAAATACAAATACAAAAAACGAAACCAACCATAACACAAATAGCAAACAGAGAAAAAACGATGTTCCTTTCTTTTTTCGGTGTATTTACCTGCAATCAATACGCCATCGCGCTAATTTACCTGTGTACATACCTGCCAGAAATACACCTACACACTTCATACTCTGACACGTTGAGGCGCTTTCTCTTGTGTACTTACCTGCTAAAAATACACCTGCACATATCACAGTCCGACACCTTGAGACTCCTTTTCTTGTGTACTTACCTGCTAAAAATAAACTTCCACACTTCATAGACTCACAGCGTTTTATCGGCGCCTCCAACACCTCGTCATCATGGCACGAGCAAACCCATTTAGACCCTCCGTACCACCTTCCACGCCTCGTCCCCCCTCGCTGGCGGCCTGATCCAAAAATTCTATATAACGAACCATCGGAAGGGAAGGGGGGACTCGCGCTGCCCTTTTCTGGATTCCCGTCTTTTTTATAGCTTGTTTTTACGAGGAACCTCCTCCACCGCCCAGCCGTCCTAGTGTGTCGTCCAGGTCGTAATGCCCTGCCCACGCTCCGTCTTCTTTCATTTACATCAGTTTACGTCGTCGCGTCTCGTTTTCTATAGAGCGAAGAGGAGAGGGAAGGAAAGGAGAAGTAAGGGGAAGGGCAGGAAAGGAAAGGAAACACAAAAAGAAAGGTATGGTAGGGAACGTAAAGAGAGGAAAGGAAAGAGGAAATGCAGGAAAGGTAAAGAAAGAAAAAGGAAGGGCAGAATAGGAAAGGAAAGGTAGAGAAATGAAAGCATTAAAAGGAAAGGGATGGGGAGGGAAGGGAACGGAAGAAATGGAAGGGAATGGAAGGAAAGAGAATGGAAGGAAAGAGAAAGGAAGGGAAGGGAAGGAAATAAAAGAAAAGGAAAGATTTTGGAAAGAAAGGAAAGGGGAAGGAAAGTAAGGGAAAGGAAGGGAAAGGAAAGGAAGGAAAGAGAATGGAAGGGAAGGGAAGGAAATAAAAGAAAAGGAAAGATTTTGGATAGAAAGGAAAGGAGAAGGAAAAGAAGGGAAGGGAAAGGAAGGGAAGGGAAGGGAAGCGAATTGAAGGAAAGTGTAAGACAAGGACTGGAAAGGAATAGAAAGGAAGGAAAAGATGGGAAGAAAAGGGAAATTAAGGGCAAAGATGGGAAGTGAGAGAGAAGGGATTGGAATAGGAGGGGAGAGCAGAGGGGGGCGGGGGGGGAGGGGGGGGGGCGGGGGACGGCGGCACATGTTATTTTTATCTTTTTATTACGTATTACACTCTCTCTCTCTCTCTCTCTCTCTCTCTCTCTCTCTCTCTCTCTCTCTCTCTCTCTCTCTCTCTCTCTCTCTCTCTCTCTCTCTCTCTCTCTCTCTCTCTCTCTCTCTCTCTCTCTCTCTCTCTCTCTCTCTCTCTCTCTCTCTCTCTCTCTCTCTCTCTCTCTCTCTCTCTCTCTCTCTCTCTCTCTCTCTCTCTCTCTCTCTCTCTCTCTCTCTCTCTCTCTCAGTCCATCCGAATCTCGTCTCGCATATCTGTCTCGCCGTATCGAAATAGCTGCCGGCCAGGATGAGGGAGGGAGGGAGGAAAGGAGGGAGGGAGAGAGGAAGGGAAACGAGTTGGAAGCGTGATGGTATACATATATTCACGCACACACACACACACACACACACACACACACACACACACACACACACACACACACACACACACACACTTCACACTCGCTCCTGGCAGGCCATAACATCCATTCCTTGACTTGTCCTCCCTTCTTATTTTATACCACATCGTCAGCACTGTTCCCGAAGACAACGAATGCTAACGGACTCACTGACTGACTGACTGACTGACTGACTGGGCTGACTAATTGACTGACTGACTGACTGGCTGACTGACTAACTGACTGACTGGGCTGACTAATTGACTGACTGACTAGCTGGACTGACTTGCTTGCTGACTGACTGACTGACTGACTGACTGACGTTGACTGATTGACTTGCTGACTGAACTGTGTGGTAGAATGTTTGGTTTGGGTGACGGATTCAAACATAAGCATTAATATCCCTCTGGTTTTCTGGTGTGTCTACTACTACTACTACTACTACTACTACTACTACTACTACTGCTACTACTAACTCCTGTCTTTCTCCATTCCCTCTGTTGATTATGTGACGAACTACTTAATTAAAGAAAACGTCCTACTGTGTCAAACATAAGCTTCAATTTCCTTCGGGTTAACTGGTCTATTTATAACTACTAGTGGTTCTTCTCTTCCTTCATTGTTTCTGTTGATTATACGACGAACTATTAAATTAAAGAAAACGTTCGACTTTATTAGAAGGAGGACTTGTGTAATCCAGTCATCCAGTCACTCATCAGCTAACTATTCGGACAGCTACTCAGCACACACTAAGCCTACCCATCCACTCAGCCAGCCACTCATCCACTCAGCCAGTCACTCGGTCACACAATAAGCCGGTTACCCACTAAGCCAGGCAGCTCACGCACCCACACGCTCAGGATTCACAGGAGAAGGTTTATCGTTCTATTTGCATACCCTCACGCCCGTACGCCTCGCCTTTGTCCCAGCACACATAACATTCCACCGCCCCGATTCCCCCACGCCTCCCCTCACCCACTGCACCACACCCACGGTCACACCCATTGCCTTTCCGCCCCTTTTCCCTTTCTCCTCTTCCACACCCATACATGTACCCTATTCCACTGCTCCTACTCCTTACACCTCCCCTCACGCTACACTCCCTTAATCCTCTCCAGCTCCACACCCTTAGTCACACCCTTCGCCCTTCTCTCCCTGCCCTGCCCTATCCTATACTGTACTTTCTCCTCACACTTCCATCCTCACCGTCCTCACCATAGCCACAGTCACACCCATCGCCCCTCTACCCCTTCCTTGTCCCCTCTTTCACACATCAACACGCAGCCTTTCCCTTCCCTTCTCTCTCCCTTCTTTCCCCATCCGTACCCTTATACACCCTCTCCTGTCCCTCTCTTGTTCCCCATAATTCCATCACTACACCTGAAAACATCACCATGACGTCACCTATCCGCCTCTCGCCTCCACACCTCCCCTCCACATCCACAATTCAGGTAATTATGTTAGTGAAGTTGAGCTATTGCAATCCGTAGAGTTTTTTTTTTTTTTTTTGTGTGTGTGTGTGTAAGTCAGCATGATCTGATCACGTGATAGACTCGTGCGTGTGTGTAATACAATGTTATCGCTCTTACCTTTGACGTGTGTGTGCTTGTGTGTGTGTGTGTGTGTGTGTGTGTGTAACGCGATAACAGACCCGAGATAATGGCGGAGATTAATTGCACAGGTATTAGATTAAAGCTTCAAAGTAAGTTTGCTTCGTATAATTTACTTGCATTTGTGTTACTCGTCTTTTTCCACAGTATCAGTATTTTTTTTTGTGTGTGTGTGTTCCTCTGTCCGTTCGGTCGACTCATTTGATTTCTCCTTTTGCATGCATTTTTTTTTTCTAACGATTTTTTTGACTTCCTGGTGTTCCTCCTCCTCCTCCTCCTTCTCTTGCTTCCCTGTCTCTCGTCCGTTCTGCCGCTGGTCCTCGTTGTGCTCATATCGCATCTGCATCCTGACGACAGTGAAAAGTGAAGACCTGCGTGGGTGTGAGCGTGATGGTGGGGCGTGCAGTGCGTGTCGATCTATCATACTATCTGTTTTCCCTGCCTGCTCTGACTCTTGGCTGCTGCAAGTTCCATGTTTGTGGGAGTGCGGGGTCTTGCTTCACAGTGCGTCAGTCCATCTGTCGTTCCATCGGTTGTTCTGCCTGTTCCTAACTCTCAGCTGCTGCAAATCTTATGTCCTTGGTTCACACTCGGTACCTCAGGGGCACAGGCCAAGTCACGAGGCCGAAACGTGTCCATTCTGGTGCACAGTGACCCCCTCCGTGACCCTGACCTCGCCCTTATTGAATCCGCACCGGTGGCTGGCCTTCTCCAGTAGCAGAGCCGAGGCCGCTATCAGAAAGCCAAAGAGCAGGATGAAGAAGGCGGCCTGCAGGTGGACGAGGGTGATGGCATAGTTCTTCTCCACTTCCACGGACTTGGTCACCTTGCGTACCTCGTCCCTCATCCACTTCCCGACTAGGCCCGAGGCGGTGATGCTGGTGAGCCTGTGAGAAGGAGACTGCGGTGAGGAGCGTTTAGGCTTGGGAGACTTAAAACAAATGGAAGAGGATAAGAATAAGGAAGAGAAGCGAGGAGGAAGGATGGAAGGAGCGTTTAAAAGAAGTGGAAGAGGAGAAGAAGAGAGAGAAGCGAGGAAAATAGATGGAGGGAGCGTTCAAATGAAGTGGAAGAAGACAAAAAGAAGGGAGAGAAGCGAGGAGGAAGGATTGAAGAAGTGAAGGATGACAAGAGGTATGGAGAGAGGCGAGGAAGAAGGAGGCGGAGGAGGGCACTTAGGTTCGGTGCATGTACGTGAAGAAGTGAAAGAGGAATGAGGCCGGAGAGGCTGTAAAAAAAGGAGAAGGTGGTTGGGCTTAGGTTTAGGAGAAGGAGAAGACCAGAAGGAGAGAGATAATCAAGGAAGCAAACGACGGCGGAAGGATTTAGTTTGGGATGGCGGAAATAAGTAGAGGAGAGATGATAGTGATGCTGTGAGAGAGGATATAAGAGATAAGATGAAGTACTTTTGTTAGAGGGATGAGAAGAGGAGGAAGGGAGATGCTGGGAGGGCCATGAAGGAGAAACGAAAGGACTTAAGTTAGGAAGAAATAGAAAGGGAAAAGGGTGGACTGAAGAAAAGGTGAACGGTAGTGAGAGACTGAAGTGAAAGTAAAGTGCAGGGTTGGTGGATACTTGTGTGAGGCAGAAGAGAGAAGGTATCAGGATGGGAGAAAAGGGAGATAAAATTAAAGAGATGGAATGTCATGTAGGGATGGATTAAAGAGGAAAGTGTGGGAGCTAGATAGTGTAGAGGGAGTGCTGGGCTTTACTGGACGTCGTGTACAGGAAGAGGAGAGCGAAAGGGGCGGAAAATGAGAGGAACAGATGTAAACCCAATTAAATCTGTTCACACACACACACACACACACACACACACACACACACACACACACACACACACACACACACACACACACACACACACACACACTTCAATATAATTAACTTGATAACAGATACGCCGGTTAAAATTTTGACTTGAAACAAATTAGCATAACAGTTTGGAGTCCTCGTATTTTGTTTTAGAGACGAACATAAAAATAGATAAAGAAGGGTAGGCAAGGAGCAACAAAGAACATGCAGTCGACGCTCGAAGAGATAATAAAAAGGGGAAAATAAACGTGGAAAACACGGAAAACCAGAATTATATTTAGGTTGGAATTTAATGTCGCATCGTCCCCTCTCAGCTCCCTCCCTCGCGTCTCCCTCGCGGCTCAGGGAAAAGCTGCAGAAAATCGTTGCGGGAGAGGCGCGAGAGGAGGCGAGCAACAGTCGGAGGGCGGCGGGAGGCGGCTTGTGTGGGCGTGATTCTCTTGCTCGCGGGGTGCCACAAAAATCCAGGAGGTTTAAATAAAATTGCATAATACTATCTTTTATACTCCTCTCTCTCTCTCTCTCTCTCTCTCTCTCTCTCTCTCTCTCTCTCTCTCTCTCTCTCTCTCTCTCTCTCTCTCTCTCTCTCTCTCTCTCTCTCTCTCTCTCTCTCTCTCTCTCTCTCTCTCTCTCTCTCTCACACACACACACACACACACACGCACACACACACACACACACACACACACACACACACACACACACACACACACACACACACATGAAGTTGCTGCCAAAAACAAAAAGATTCTGCAGGGGTGTAAACTCGTTGTGCCTTGGCAGCACATTTCCACGCTGCGTCTCCTCTGTTCCCTCGCCAGTTCACACCCTGTTCCCATTCCTCTTACTTTTACCCTCCATTCTTCTCTTACCTGGTCACAACGAGTTTATTTTCAGGCGAATCTATAGCCTTTAGGTGCAACGTTATTCAGCTGCCATTGACGGGCCTAGACGACTCTGAATGCCTTACATGGGGCTAATCACGACTCTGATGGGGGAGCCTGACTGGAAGGCGATGCCGTAGCTCTGTGGGTAGAACGAGTCTCGCGAGATGTAGAATTTCTGGATGCCCCGCGCCGCCGCACGCACCTCGGAGCCCAGCCTGGCGTTGATGAAGACGAAGGGGCCCGTCATCACCTGTCACGGGCATCGTTACACCTGTTACACTCATTACATTTTCATTCATCCTTACACATTGCACAATCATCATTACACCTATTACGCTCATCATTACACCTGTCACACCAATCATTACACCTGTCACTGTTATCATTACGGCTGCCACACTCATCATTACTCCTGTCAGTCATCATTACACCTGCCACACTCATCATTACTCCTGTCAGTCATCATTACACCTGTCACACCAATCATTACTCCTGTCAGTCATCATTACACCTGCCACACTCATCATTACACCTGTCAGTCATCATTACACCTGTCACACCAATCATTACACCTGCCTCACTCATCATTACACCTGCCAGTCCTTACACTTGTAACTCATTTACACCTGTCACTGCTATCATTACACCTGCCTCACTCATTATTGCAGCTGTCAGTCATCATTACACTTGTCAGTCATCATTGTACCTCATACCCATCATTGCACCTGTCACGATAACTGTTACACCTGTTGTAGTCATTACACATGTTACAGGCCTACGCATAATAAGACCTGGCCAAGTTAATTTATTTATATTTCATAAGAATACCTTCAAGCCCTACTTTTCACCGCGATTTATTCTCTCCATTCATCTTCTTACACTTCTTAGCTCATTTTCTATCTATTTTGTGAGTTGCTAAGCTTCTAGACTGTATGCTAGGACCGGCAAGATATGTGACTGTTTGTACACTACTAAATTTAGCAGAAATGATCCATCTCATATTTATCCTCCTAATTCCTTTATCCTTGAGCTGAGTTTGCACTACCTGTTTGTCCCAGGAGGGTGTATTCCTCTACTCTTAATAGTTTTGTTGCTGATCATTATTTCTTTCCCTACCCCATTTTGGGATAAATATTCCCTTCGTTTTCTTTTGAACTGATTTCAGACACTGGATTAGTCTTTATAACTGTTGCCCTCGTCACTTATCAACAAGGACTAGAACAGTGAGCGGGACAGCAGCTCACCTTGTCCGCTCCCGCGTCGTAGTTCTTGGCATATCCGAGGGCGGGTTCGAAGACGTCCCAGACATCCTTGTAGATGCCGTCCTCCGCCTCCTGAAAGTCACCAAATTACTCGTCACTCTTCCCTTTGTAACCCCTCGACAGGGAAAGACTGACAGACAGGGAGACAGGACTGACAGGCAAGCAGGCAAGCAGGCTGGCAGGCAGGCAGACAGAGAGACAGACAGACCAGCAGAAAGAGATGCACACAGATTCTAACATTCTCCACATTCCTCAAGACCCACATTCACTTAATAAGCCCTGAGACCCATGAGGCAACTCAGTGCTTTCGAGATTCAATTTTTTTTTCAAACTTCGTAACCCACAGAGGCTTGTTCCGCGCTCCCCCAGCCCTTATCTTCCAACTAGCAACCCTGCGTCTGGGCTCCCATTTCCCATTCTCTCTGATCATGCTTATGGCTGTTTAGTGCTGAACGCAAGCATGTTGCACACGAGAGAGAGAGAGAGAGAGAGAGAGAGAGAGAGAGAGAGAGAGAGAGAGAGAGAGAGAGAACTTACCTTTAAGAGGAAAGCGTTGGAAGTTCCCTTTACAACAGCAGGATGGAGTCTGCCTTGCCGTGCTGCCACAAGCAGGTCCGTGAGTGTCTCGATGGGCTTGGTGAAGGTGGGCAGGGCCAGCACGGCCGTGAGGGTGCCGGAATATAGGGCTGACGGGCGAACAAGGAGGAGCGGTAAAGGTGGATTTATGTTTGTCGTAATAGAAGGGTAAATAAACACAAACAAGAGCAGGGGAATGGAGAGAAGGAAGAGGAGAAGGAGGAAGCAGAGAAGAAAAAGAGGAAGAGGAAGAGAAAGAAGCAACGCGGAACTTACCATATACAATGAATTTATTTTGGTCATTTATTAAAGAGGGATAAATGAACAAGAACAAGAACAGGAAATGGGAGAAGAGGAAGAGGTAAAAGAGGAAGGAGAATCGTGAAACTTACCGTATATAATGAAGCAAAACATGTACCAGAACAAAAAGATGATTCTGAGCGGCGTTTCTTTAGGGAACAGCAGGTTGCCTTGGACCACGAGGGAGCGAAACACGGTGAAGGAGAGAGTGTTGAGGGTCAGCCTGGCCATCCTGCCCCTGCCGACATACTGCTCCCGCACCCACACCACCGCCGCCAGCACGAACCCCATCGCTAGCGTCACAGCCGTCACCATCCCCCACACCTGGCACGTAAAGAAAATAAATGGGTTTTGAAAGGGATGGTTCCCCCTAGAGTCTATTATAGGCTCGCATAACTTTATACCTACGACCCATCACCGGCGTAAGACCATTGCTCAAACCTGCAACGAGTGAGTAAAGTGTAAATACAAAGCAAATGGTCAATAAGGAACGTTTGGTCGCAGTGCTTGTAGTTCGAGTCAGACTTAAACAAAGATACAGGAGTGACATGAGGACGAGCCAGCACGGGTAAACGGCGGGACTAACTGAATTTTACTGAGGAGACCCGACTAGCTAAATGGCTCCTCATCTAGTTAGTCGCCGGTCACCATAGCATTTGCATGCCTTAATAAATCACCTCCAGAATACTCCTATTTCGTGTACAGTGACTTGTGTTAGGAAAGAGAAAGTTATGATAGAGCTAATGGTTTCACCTTTATTCTGACGCTGCCCCGTCCTCAGCCAAGGCTGAGGATCTCTTGCTAGACAAAAACATACCAAAAAACACACTTAACCTCTTTTACTTTCTTCTCGTGTACCTATTGGCCTGTATCGCACCTCATAGTCAGTGAATCCTATGCCTGCACTCATTATCCATGTCCTCGCAACGCTCATTGCGTTAATATGCTTCCTCTTTCCTGGGTTGCCATGTGTCCCTTACCAGACCGGAGAACGGGGAGAAGGCAGCAAAGGCGCGGTTCTTCTCTTCCGGGGCTGGGGACATCAGCACGGTCCCCTCTACGTAGTATGGCATCGAGAAGTCGACCACGGTCTCCCTTTTGCCTGTTCGTGGAAAGTCCGGAACATGAGGTGGTGGTGTTTTGGTGGTGCAGTTTTGGGCATTCAGAAGATAAAAGTAGTAAATCACACCGGTCTAACGTTGAAAGATGCAACGTTCAAAATTCTACGGTGTTTGTAACCATGTTTTCATTACAATTTTTTTTAGAGGGGACAATAAAAGGAAACGTCTTGGGCAGCTTCTGAAAATAATTCTACGGGGTTTGTGGCCATGTTTTAAGTTACATTTTTGAAGGAGGGGAGTAAAAGATTATGCGAAAATGTTTATAAAGGATGTAAGCATAGGTAATAATAGCATGCTAATCCCATATTGGAAACTGAACGATATGCAATAAGTGAATCGACTGGTTAAGTCTACACGTGTCTTCATATTCTCCATCTTATAGTTCATAGTCGTAGGAAGGAAGAAATACAAGAGTTGTTCCAGAGTTTACCGGCGAAACGGATGAAAGTGGAGAACATTTTTGATGGAGGTTTCATTAACAGCCAATTGGATGGTATGTACCTGTGATAGTAATCTCATTAACAGCCATGTCCGCCTCTCTTCGTGCCACCACACCGATCATGCCCGTCACGGCCCCGGGCAGCACCTCACCCCACTGACCGTCCGTCGCCTCCACCAGCCGGTACCTGTTTGTGTTCCGGAGAGGAGAAAGGCGTAAGGGAAGGAAGGATTTTGGGTCCTTTTCCGCATCATTTGGGCCCGTTACATAAACTTAAATGTAAGGTGTGGAAGTCGAAAACTGAGGAAGATAAGAAGGCGCTGTTAAAGGGGCGAGAAATGAGGGAGAGGTACTACGTCAGATTGAAAGACGCCAAGTTGGAAACCCTGCGGCGAAGAAGTCGTGAAAAAAATATAACTATTTCCTCATTGAGACGAGAGAATGGGAAGAAAAGAGAAAGAGAAGAAAGAGAGAAGCTTCATCAAAATCCCTGTCATAAAATTGTAGAATAGCAGTAAAAAGAAGAAACTGATATGCGACACCAAGAAAAAGGCAAGAAGGAAGGTCCTCCGCAAACAAGAAAGCGAAAGAGGAAAACTGAGATAGAAAATTACTTGATGAATAAAAGATGAAATAAAAAAGAAGAGAGAAAAAAGGCGGAAGAAATAAGAGAAAAGGATGAGAAGGAGAGGAGGAGGGAGAGGAAAAGAAGAAGGAGAGGAGGAGGAGAAGGAGGAAGAGGAGTAGGAGTAGGAAGAAGAAGAGAAAGAGGAAGAGGAAGAAAAGGAGGAGAAGGAGGAGGAAGAAGAAGTAGAAGAAGAAAAAGAAGAAGAAGAAGAAGTAAATAACAAAAACAAGAATAACAAGAAAAAGAAGTGTAGAGGGAAGATGCAGAGTCTGAAAGGAGAAAGCGAAAAAAATAAGGAAGGTAAAGAAAAGTAGAACGAGGAGGAAGACGAGATGATATAAACAAATAAGGAGGAGGAGGAGAAAGAACAAAAAATAGAGAAAAAAAAGAGAAGAAAAAGAGCAGCATCAGCAACCAACACACAAGGACAGCAGCTCCTCACGTGAAGTTCATCTTGGCGGCGAGAATGTTGAGGAGGTTCACGTCGATTCCTTCCCCGGGGTAGAGGCTGCCGTCTGCTGAGGTCTTGATCCGGAAGTACGGCGAGTTCTCCACCACACACGATCGCAGCTGCCGTCCCCGCATGTCCCTATACTGGTCCTTAACGTAGCGGGTCAGTATAGGGGGCCCTCCAGCGCTCTCCCTCGCTTCGCTGTCTCCGCCTCTTCTTTCCGTCTTTCCTCTGCCCCCGATCGCTCTTCCCCCGCCCAGCCACAGCCACCAGCCGACCTCCTCCAGCCTGCAGAGTGACCAAGTGGAGTGTTTAGTCTCCCGTTTTGTGTAGTGCTTTAGTTTTTGTTTTCTCTTAGTCGTTTTGTTTTTTGTGTGTATTCTCGCAGTAAAAGTGAATTTGTGTGTGTCTCTAGTTGCTCTTTCTTTGTTTTGTTGTTTTTGTTTTGTTTTTGCATTTTTTTGTGTTTGTTTCATCTTTTTTTCGATACATTAAATTAATGATGATAATGATAATAATAATAATAATAATAATAATAATAATAATAATAATAATAGTAATAATGTTGTGCTGGAAGCTTCTCCCGGGGTCTATGGGCCTCTGAAAGACTCCGGGAGGAGCGAGCAGGGGGGCGGGGAGCAATGGCTCCGCCCGCGCCCCGCGGGGCACAGCCAGGCGCCAGGCGGGAAGTGTTGCCAACTCGCCCAGATTTTTATTACTTGTTCATTCTTGTATGATCGAATATACTGTAACGTTCTAGACTGTACTGTTCGGTATATATATAGGAGAAGAGGGCGAGAGGAGTCAGTCCCAGTCATAGTAAGCTAGTGGTCAGTGAAGAGTTAAAGTGAATTGTACTACTAAGGAAGAATATTAAACTATAGAAGCTGTGCAAGGTGTTTTACATATCTCCCTCCCACGGAGTCTCCTGACGGCGACACGAAACCCAAGTAACACTTCCGGCATAACAATAATTAAAATACATGGTTTCAATATTACTGTTAAAACTTATATATATATATATATATATATATATATATATATATATATATATATATATATATATAGATATATATATATATATATATATATATTAACTGCTACGAAAAGTACATGTGGGATCGAGTGTTAGTGTTCCCCTTCAATCTTTTCCCTCTCCCTCTCTACCTATATATTTATATCTATATCTGTATCTATCTATCTCTCCATCTATCTTTCTATTTATTCATATACATATTTATCTTTCTATCTCTCCCTTTCATCATTCATCTTATCCGCAGCAGCAGCACCACCACCACATCACCACCACCACAACGACACACCAAAACACTTACGCTATTTCTCCACTCGTGTCCACGTAAGAGGCCAACAGGTGGTAGAGGCCGCCATTAGCACGCTCCGCCACCGTCACCTGAGAGAGAGAGAGAGAGAGAGAGAGAGAGAGAGAGAGAGAGAGAGAGAGAGAGAGAGAGAGAGAGAGAGAGAGAGAGAGAGAGAGAGAGAGAGAGCATTTCATTAAAATCCATTTTAGAGAACCGTAGAATGGAAGAAAAGGTTTTAGAAAGGAAGAATTTTTTACTTAGTGTGTTAGAAATGGAGGATGTAAGAGAAGGGTTAAGGGTTAAGGGTTAATGTATTGTAGAAAGGAAAGTGTAGGAGAAAAGTTAAGGTAAGAGAGTGTAAGTGTAGGTGTGTTAGTGAATATAGCGGACGCCCTACCTGCATGCCCTCCCGTAGGCTTGCCAGGGCCCCCACCGCCGCCCCCTCCTCCTCCAAGGCCACGTACCAATGCACGGACGGAGACACGAGGCCCGCCTGGCTTGCCTGGACGGGGACAGGTGTGTCAGGTGAGAGAGGAATAGAGAGAGAGAGAGAGAGAGAGAGAGAGAGAGAGAGAGAGAGAGAGAGAGAGAGAGAGAGTCGCAGACAGATATACCGACAGACGTGACTAGAATGAGGCACAGACAAATAGAATGATAAAGAAGCATCCAAACAATCGGTCGTAAACACACACACACACACACACACGCACACCCAGGTGATGAAACAGGACGAGCACCTTATGAAAGATCTCTGCGGTGCGGGAGGCGGTGCAGGCGACGAGCACGTTCCTATGCGTGGCGGGGTCGTAGCCTTTAGTTAGCGCCCCGTGTATGCCCGTCAGCCACCACTCCAGCGACGAGGATGAGGATGAGCAACGGAAGAGAGTCATTCCACGCCATCGTCCTCTGATGGCTGTTATCGTCCCCGCCAAGCCTGTAAAAGAAGGAAAATCAGTAATTTTTATGAGCGTCTCAGCGCTGGTAGCCTCTCTTAAGGGGCCTGGTGGACGGCCCCAGCCCGTTAGTGACTGCCGTAATATATGCCTCCTTGGCCCATGCTTCCCGCGGTGCTCCTCTTGGCCAAAGTCGCTGAAATAAAGGTTAATCGAAAAGCTATACAGCATGTGGGTAATCTTCTTCCATTCGGTAATGGTTGAAAATCTTCATATATATATATATATATATATATATATATATATATATATATATATATATATATATATATATATATATATATATATATATATATATATATATATATATATTATTTCTTGTGTATTCTTGACTTTTTCATATTCCTGGACTTTTAATCTTTACATTTCTTCTTACATATATTTTCATCTTCTGGACTTCCTCGTTTCTAGTTTTTACTAGCTTATTTATTTATGTATTTACATTACACGCCACTACTCAGCTCCTAGAGTTTTTGAAGAGCCGTCTTGCGCCACACCTGTGAGGGCCTGCTTATTAGCACCACACCTGTCTCAGACCCCCCCTTTACTCTCTCTCTCTCTCTCTCTCTCTCTCTCTCTCTCTCTCTCTCTCTCTCTCTCTCTCTCTCTCTCTCTCTCTCTCTCTCTCTCTCTCTCGAGCACACTTCATGTCACCTTGAGTCTTGAAGTGTATCTTGTTGGTAGAAATTATTATGTAGCCTTTTGTGTGTGTGTGTGTGTGTGTGTGTGTGCACTGGTAGACTCGCAAAAACACGGAGACAGGCATGCAGGTATAATAAATAGAAAGACAGGTAGAGAGAGAGAGAGAGAGAGAGAGAGAGAGAGAGAGAGAGAGAGAGAGAGAGAGAGAGAGAGAGAGTGTTTAAGAAAAAAATAATGTGTAAAGTGAATGAGAAAAGTCAGAGTCACCCACAGAATGAGTCACGGCTTCTAAGAGTTAACATCATTTTCTTTCAGTATACGAACAGAGAGACTTACTTAGCCCTCTGGTCTCGCTCGCAGCTCCTCCACCTTAGCTATAATCAACAAACACACACCATACATTCCACGCATTTTCTTCCTCATTCCTTCCCTTCTTCTCCTCCATCTCACTGTAGTTCACACAGACGTTATATTCACAGTGTATGTAGACTGTGGTTATATCCAACAAACACACACCTTACTCGTACATTCCACGCACTTCTCTCCTCTCGTTCACCATACAAGCAGATTTAAACTTATGCTTTGCCTGTGTTTGATTTCTATGTGTTCTAATTATGTTTTACTTCTCTCTTTGACAGGTAAGCTTTGGCTGATGGAACATCCACCGCTGCGAGGGCGGTAAGTGTTCTTCTCATCAATCTTTTAACTCTCTTCACCCCTTGTCACGTATAACACATTCAGACACCCTCCTGATGGGAACGTAACACAAACTATCTCCCTACCCCTTTGGGCGTTACGTACTTTTAGAACGGCCTCTTATAGTACGTGGTAGCGGTAGTGGTGAGCACAGAGGTAGTGTTAGTAGTGTTCATCAATGTGTAGAGACGGCTGGGCGGTGCAGAACCCATAACACCTCACTATATGTGGCACATGAAGCGTGACTAACATCTCCCTCCATCACACGACATGGCCTGAGTCTAGAACACGTCGTGGCGGGTCAGGTCACACAAAGTACCATAGAATGCATTGCTCAAACCGTTTGTTATTTACTGTGTCAATTTCGTACCTGTCCTCGGCGTCAGGTAGGCAGGCTATTGATTTTAACACTGATTTGTATTTCGTAATTATTCCATATATGAAATTTGCTGATGAAACTGTACTAGAGTGTATATTAACGATGATTACAATGCAGTCTTCTAACAATGAAAATACTTGAGATAATGAAGTGAAAACGATAGATAATGTCGTGTAACTGATTATGTGTGTGTGTGTGTGTGTGTGTGTGTGTGTGTGTGTGTGTGTGTGTGTGTTAGCATTATAACTTGAATGTTTGATATTATAAAGTAGCTACGAGTAGTAATGCCATGT
Organism: Eriocheir sinensis; assembly: GCF_024679095.1. Lineage (NCBI taxonomy): Eukaryota > Metazoa > Arthropoda > Malacostraca > Decapoda > Varunidae > Eriocheir > Eriocheir sinensis. The sequence goes on from NC_066536.1 coordinate 449,012, forward strand.
AACTAAGCCCTTCAAGAGTCAAGCAGTTTTATGTCAATATACTTCGGCTTAAGATTTTATTGTACAGTGTTTAGTGAAGGCAAACTTTATGGTACAGTGTTTGGTTATTGCACATTTTATGGTGCAGTGTTTGTTTATGGCATACTTTAGTGTGCAGCACTTGGTCAAGGAACACTTTATGGCACAGTGTTTGGTCAAGGAACACTTTATGGCACAGTGTTTGGTCAAGGTTGTGTGGTATGCCAGACACAAAACTTCCTTACGTAGCCACATCGATCACACCTTCCTTCCTCTCACTCCACGGCATACTCGAGCACTCGTGTCCAGGGGGATGTGTTATGAGAAGAGGAACCGACACGCGAAGAGATGAATAATTATTAGAGGTATGTACGTTATTTTCTCATATATGGCGTCTTTATCATGTCATCACTCTTACAGTTAATGTTAGGTAAGGTTGATTTTCTTCTCCCTCGCCCAGTATGTCAGCTCGCGTTATGGTTACCCATTTCCTTTTTTTATGAGTTATTAGGAAGGCTTATCTAGGGTTTGGTCGTCTTCCTTTATGGTCTTAGCTCAAGATATGGAGCTATTGCTTTAATTTTACTTAATTTGTCTGTCGCTGTTTCAATGAGGTCATAATGGTTGCCTACTTTTTTCTTCGTTGTGTGCATTGTCGGGGGGGGGGTAAAAAAATGTGTCGGAGGGAAAGAAGGAAGGAAAGATGTAAGGATAAGAGGCAAACTAGTACATACATGGCGTTATCTGCCTTCCTCTCTCCCTCCCTCCCATCCTTCATCGCTCTCTCCCCTGTCTTCCCCGCTACATTCATCCCTCCTTTCCTTCAGCTTCAATCTCTTCCTTCTCCGTTTCTCCATATTTTCCTTTTATCTTTTCCTGATTCTTTTTATCGTCTCTCTCTCATTTCCGTTCTTCCTTTTATCCCCATTTCCCATTACTATTCCTTTTTATTCGTTCATTTCCTGACCTCTATCATAAATGTCATCTCGCTTTTTGCTGTGTAGTTTTCCTTCTTTCCCGCCTCCTCAGCCTCTAGCTTTCTTTATCCCTCTCGTCTCCTAGTCCCTCCTTCGCCATGATCCTCCCAAGCCACTGTCAGGCAGTTCAACACACACAAAAGCATCACCATCAATAATAACAACAATAACGTCACTCGCCTCGCTTCAAAAGGTCCTCAAACGGAACAAATATTTCATCTCTATCTGCATTCCCCCGCTCACCTACTCTGGATTAAAACATGAAGACTTTAACATTATTTACCTAGTGCCTTGTGATGGTAGAGAAGAGGGAGGGGAAGGCTGAGGAGGAGGAGTTGGAGGAGAAGGAGGAAGAATAGACGGAAAATTGAAATGACGGAGAATTGGACGAACGTGGCCGCTGCTAGATAAAGAAAATAAGAGGAGGCCAGTCCACTGTGAATATATGACTTAAAGAGAGGGACGTTATGCATGTCTGAAGAGTGACATTACGTTTGGTCAGACCGGCGCCGTGCATGCAAAGATCCCTCGTTATCATGCATCACGGTCTGCATGAATATTAACGTTGAGGAAGGAGGAGGTGAGGCGAGGCGTGGGTAGGTAAGAAGGGAGAATAATACAAGAAGAGAGAGAGAGAGAGAGAGAGAGAGAGAGAGAGAGAGAGAGAGAGAGAGAGAGAGAGAGAGAGAGAGAGAGAGAGAGAGAGAGAGAGAGAGAGAGAGAGAGAGAGAGAGAGAGAGAGAGAGAGATTATGATATGATAAGGGATGTAATGCATAAAAAAATAAAGAAAAAGCAAAAGGATGAAAAGTATAAAGAAACATGAGGAAAAAGAGAGAAAAAACAAGCGCAATTGAGATCAAGCAGACGAGATTTGATAAAGGAACAAAGGGGTAAGGAAAAAAATAACGAGTGTGTGTAGGGGAAAGAAAGGGGAGGAGGAGAGTGTGGTGTTGGGGGGGTGAAGGGAGAGAAAGTGTGTTGGGGGCGGTGAAGGAAAGTGAACGGAGGTGAAAATATGAGAAACTGGCAGAAAAAAAAAATATTCTCCTCATAAAACTCGTTAATGCTACTTCTACGGCGTTTCACCTGTTAATAACTCGTTAGGACACCCGTGATTATGGCACTTAACCTGTACAGTTAAAGAGAGAATGATTTAGGATAGTTGTGTGTGTGTGTGTGTGTGTGTGTACCTGGGAGGGAGGCGTCGTACAGCAGATAGTACTCCGTGGCGTTGGACTGCGAGACGAGGTGCTGAAACAATGCTGCCAACCGCTCCTCAGCCTCCTCTGCCGCCGCAACCCTGGGGGGGAGGGGGGGGAATGCGGGAGTGAGAAACAAACGGACAGACAGACAGAAAAAGTCAATTCAAAAGTCAAAAGTGCTCAGGAAAAGTCTGAAAATGTACTATCATTTGTTTTTTTGTCACGCAGCTTGTTTACGGCCATTAAGGAAGCATGATGTATATTTTCAATGCTCTGCGTGGCCTCCGTCAGACTATAACAAGTGAGGAAATAAAAGTCTCGCCCCTCCTTGCCTTGTCTTGAGGGTGGCGTTGAGGGGCGTCGCATAAGCGGTGCCGGCCTGCTGGGGGGCGGCTAGCGGAGGGGGTGTGAAGGGGTGGGCAGCACCGGTGGCCGGGAACTGTGCACACGCTGAAACGTTGGGTGTGGAGAGAAAGTTTGCGATAGTCTCAGTAAAATTGTGCAGCAGATGAAGCATTCTATTTTTGTACCACGTTTTTGCACACACACACACACACACACACACACACACACACACACACACACACACACACACACACACACACACCAGGCAACATGAGCTGTGCGTGCTGGACCACCAGGAGAAACAGGAGGCAGCAGGGCAGAGTAGGAGCGGCAGGGCCGGCATGGGGGCGAGGCATATCTGAAGGGGAAAGAGAGATAAGGACCTGGCAAAAACGTAACACCGAGAAACGCTCGGAATTAATTTATGGTGCGTCTGACAGGCTAATTGCTACAAAGTGACTCCCTAACCGTCCCTTCCCACTCTCCTCCTTTCCCCTTCCATCCCCTCCCTTTTATTCCCTTCGTCCTCCCTCACTATTACAATGATTTCCTTCATGTTTCCACATCTGCCTTTTCTCCCCTCCCCCGTCCCTTCCTTGGCATGTTCCTGGGTAACTGTTTATGAAGGCGTTGATTTTGCTGCTTCTTTCTCTATTTTGTTAGTCTGTGTCTCGTGACAATACTAATTAGGGTGTCCTTCGAATGCATTAATGTACACACACACACACACACACACGGCGACTGAGCTCCATAGCTCAATCGACTCGAACGCCGCGCTGCCAGGGTTCACAGCCTGACATGCGGCGGTTCGGGCCCCGCCAAGGCCGAATTATTTCCGTTGACTAGGAGTGGTTACTGTCCCCCCTAGAACAAGGGGGATGGGGTGTGGTGTATGAGGTCCTAGCAGTACCTCTCTCACACACCGCCAGCCCCCATTGGAGAACTCCCCCGAGGACTGGGGGCTTAGAACTTGGTCGGGAAGGAAGGGTGGGCGGCCGAAGGCGTGCACTAGCTCTTTCGTGGACCAAAAATTAAGCTTTTCGTACCTCAAAGCCGTTATTTTAGGTCCACTCCGAGCACTTGCTACCTACCACTTGGCGAAGGGGCAAGAAGCTCCCTATCCACGAGGGGAGAGGGAAAACAACTGCTCAAGACGCCCGTAAGTTCAAAGAAGAACAGGCAAAACAAAAGTGAGCCGAGAAACAAACGCCGCATCCCAGAAACGCCGGGGAGCGGCGGAAGAGCCACGCATCGCCGCACTGCATCCATCACTCCAACCAACTGACAGAGGTGGGAGGAGGAGGCGAAGCCCCGTAAGCCAGGAACGGGCGAGGAGCGGCGAAAGCATTCAAAAAACACGTCACTGCATCCGTCACTCCGAACGGGCGACAAGACGGGAGTTAGTACAGTGAGGCGTCAGAAGCCACGAAAGGCCTGGGAGGCGCTGCAAGAGCAACGAATTCCCGCCCTCTCTCCGTTCCCCGACCAGTCCATAGAGGGGGGAGAAGGGAGCGTTGCTTCAGAAGCCGCGAATGGCTGAGGAGGAAAACCGAACGTCGAATCAGACCTAAACCCCAACCAAAACGGAGTGGATCAGTCAAGGAAACGAGGAAAATGGAGTTTGTCAGAGGACCTCCTTTACAAGGAGCCCTTTTTAAGGTCAGCGACTGCCCTCCCGAGCTAGGCGAGGAACGCCTCCCTCGGGAAGAAGGGCTCTAGCCAGTCGTAGCGAACTGCACCCTCCTCCGGCTGAAGAAGCCATTCAAGAGGTACAGGGCGTGCACGGGCCAGAGCGTGTGACCACGGAACTAGAAGGTCGCCGAGTAGCCCTGCGCTACACGGAGAAGATTTTGACTAGTCAGAAAAAGGAAGTCATGACCGTGAAACAGAAGGGGTGAAACAAAAGAATCACTCCTCTGTCTCCACTATCAGTGAAACTCCCCATCCTTAGCCAAAAGAGGGCAAACTGGGCGGCAAGAGACTTACGGAAATTCGTGCTCCCTCCCTCGCACCAGAAAGCAGGCAGAAAAAGTCGGTGGTGGCGAGGCTCCAAAAGCTACGCAACGCCCACCCAGACCCTACTTGCCACCAAGGCTAGCCACTACGAAAGCTAGGTGAAAGGGGCAGGAGGGGCGAAGAAAAGGATGGGGTGAAACAAAGTATCACCCTACTCTTCCAGGAAAACCGAAAGACCCAGTCCTTCGCCGAAAGGGAGCGGCGAAAAAACTCTACAAAAAACGCTGCACTCCATCCCTCACGTCGATCAGCGGACAAAGATGGGAGGTGGCGGCGAAGCTCCAATACACACGGCGAAAGGCGGTGAAGGGCCAGGACAGGAGAACCGGTACAGTAGTCCTCCCACAGATCACCCGTCGATGACCAGCGTGGGGCAGGGGAGACGAAGGCGATTAAACGATGAGCAGCGAGAGAATGCGCTGGCAAAGTGTGTGAGAGAGGTCCGTGGGATGGCGCGGAACTGTCAGACGTGGTTCTTTCTGCTTCGTTGGGTTCGAAATTTCTAGTGCAGCCTGGATTCGTTATATCCAGATGTGGGATAAGGTTGCCGGTTTTATCCAGGGTTGTCCTGCAGCGCGATCAAGTCCTCTATCGCTAGGAAGTGCACTAGCTCGGAGTGGACCTAAAAAGAGCACTTGTTTATGTCGGAAGCGTACTGCTAGCGATTACGAGTCAAACTCGTGATTTGGCCGTGGTGAATTACACACACACACACACACACACACACACACACACACACACACACACACACACACACACACAAACACCGTTCAGCAATAAATATGAGGCATATGAGGCTTTCCCCGGAGCGTCATCAGTCCTTCTCTTTTACGGATGAATAATTCTTTCTTAAGGGTGTTGAATTCCTCGAGGCGCTCCTGTCGATGAAAAAGATTATTATTTTTTCATCAAAAGAATACACGGCAAGAGAGAGAAAGAGTGGAGGCGGTGGCTGAGTGAATAGCGTGACGGCGCCGCGTCCAGGACGACGCAGGTTCGCGCCCCGCCCGGTGCCACAAGCTGGGATTTTTCAGTCACCGCCGAGTGGCCTAAGACTACCCACATGCTGTCCAGAAGACCACCTATCAACCCGGACTTTAGATTCTAGGATCAAAGATGAGCTCCGGGGGGCAGCATGAGCCAATGCAAGATGGCGCCACTATAAACACTTGCCTGCGCCACGACGGGCTGGGGCCGACCATCAGGCCCCATCAAGAAAGCCTACCGGCGCCATAGGCGAATACGTAAATAAAATTCGTTCCACTCCTTCCAGCTGCTCCACAAAAATGTCGTTCCAAAAATTGGACGGAGAAAAGATAAATCGCTCATTCCGGAAAGTTGATGACGAGCGTTTTCAATTTGATTCTTGAGGCGTTTAATATTCCCTTCCTGAACGAGCTGAAGTCGGTGGTATAGGAAGAAAAGACTAAGGACAGACGCAACAAAAATGACTTCGTACACTCAAATGAAACAAATGGTAAATCTAGTTCATGTTTTGTATGGCTACTCTTCGCTTTAAATCACTCAAGTCGTCGATGTCATAATAAAGGACGGGAATTAAAACATAAAACCTTCACCACGATAACAAAGGTCGAGAAATAGAGGCACGCAGAGAATGTGTGTGCCGTGGTTTGGTGATTCTTAAGTAATTCCAGATAGGACAGCATTCAAAATAGCTATGAATGCGAGACGCCGCCGAGCCACGCCGGCCAGCCTGCCCGAGAGGCTTTCGTCAAATTGTGACGAGTTGACAATGAAGGTTACGTGACTGGCATACTGTTCCATTACCTAACACAACGGTAGTGTGTGTGTGTGTGTGTGTGTGTGTGTGTGTGTAATTCACCTCTTGGTCTGCTGCGGGTCTCTCTCGAGACAGCCAGCCGTTCCCCTACGGAAGAGCACAGAGCTCGTAGTACCGATCTTTGGGTAGGACTGAGACCACTCACACACAACACACCGCGACAACGAGGTCACAAGTTGCCTGACGTCGCGTACCTACTCACTGCTAGGTGAACAGGGGCTACACGTGATAGAAGAAAAACCCAACTTATATTCACCCGGCCGGGGAATTGAACCCCGCTTCTTTTGGTTGTGAGCCAGACGCTCTACCCCTGAGCTACCGGGCCGTGTGTGTGTGTGTGTGTGTGTGTGTGTGTGCCCAAAACAGCACTTTGAAATGGCACCTCTGCTGTAATTTTTTTAACTCTTAGAATATGATTATGGAGGAGTTAGACATTAGAAAAGTGAATTTGGACACTTGGGTCGGATTGCGCAAAGTCAGTGCACACGATTTTGTGAAGATAACACAACTTTAAAAAAGCGGAAATTTTTGAAGTAGGAGAAATTCAATGCACCATATCTCCAAAATGTGACACTCTATTGAAACAATAGAATTGTCTCTTCTCTTCCTCTTCTTCTCTTCTTCTGCCTCCTCCATTCCTTGTTACCCTGGAACTAAAGGATGACGAATGAAATATCGAAGAGAGAGAGAGAGAGAGAGAGAGAGAGAGAGAGAGAGAGAGAGAGAGAGAGAGAGAGAGAGAGAGAGAGAGAGAGAGAGAGAGAGAGAGAGAGAGAGAGAGAGAGAGAGAGAGAGAGAGAGGAAATAGGGAAAAATCGTATACTATTCATGTCTTAAGATCACAGTCGCCATCAGGCCCCACGAGAGAGCCAGCTGGTGCCATGGGCTGCTCATTAATACTACATCTCACTTGCCTAGGCTTCCGAGGCCTGCGGCAGACAAGGCCACATGGTCGGTAATCAGAGAAAACAAGGAATCGATGACACAATATTGTTTCGCTCACAAACACTCCTTTTATAGCGTGGTTTTGGTCAGTAGAATCTGTTACAAATTCTTATGATCTTATATTCATCACGCACGCGCACAATTACACACACACACACACACACACACACACACACACACACACACACACACACACACACACAACACCATACATGCACACCACCACCCTGTAAAATAACTCGTTTTATTCAGTAGATGGATTGCTGGCGTGCGAGGAAGGGTCTGCTGCGTGTTACCTGGGCCTTCATTTGCACACGGCGAGAGGTCATTAGCATCTGTTGAGCTTCTGTTGGAATGAATGAACTCTCAGGTGTGTTGTCAGCGTCCTTCTTTTGTTGATGTGGTCCGTTGGCGGGTTTTAAGTGGAATATTATGCATCGTGCTCGTGTCTGTGTGCCATTCCGAAGTCTTTTGTGTTAAGTTGTATTGTGTAGTGCTGTGTTTTATCGGAGGAGCCCTGAATTAAGACAGCGACCACCACCATCACCGCCATCACCATCTGTACTCCTCCTCCCCCCTAACAAAAGCCATGCCACCGCCTCAATTGTTCTCCATGCTTACTACATCGATAGTTGTGGTGGTGGTGGTGGTGGTGGTAGAGGTGCGGTGATGATGGTGGCGGTGGAGACGGTGATGTTAATAGTAGTAGTGGCGGCGGGTCGCATTACTATTTAGGTGATGATTCTTATAGATGGCATCGCTATCACCTAAGGAGAGTGAGTCATATAATTATTATCAGTATAGCGTCCCCGTTTCGCCTCGTCATTTTTTTTTTTTTTTTACGTCCTCGCCTGTAGCGCCGGTAGGCTTTCTTCAGGGGCCTGGTGGTCGGCCCAAGCCCGTCATGGCGCAGGCAATTTATTTAGTGGCGCCATTTATGCTTGGCTCATGCTGCCTCCTGGAACTCATTCTTGACTCACTTCGACGGTTTCTTCTAGAGTCCGGGATGATTGATGGTCTTCAGAACAGCATGTGGGTAGTCTTAGGCCACTCGGCGGTGACTGATAAATCCCAGATGGTAGCGGGTGGATTCAAACCGACGTCGTCCATAGCGCGGTGAATGCGGGGCCCGTACGCTAACCACCCAGCCACCACCTACCCATCAACCTACCCATCATTATAATTATCATCTCTCCTCCACTTTCATTTTCATTCCGTCTCTGTTCCTTCATTCCGTGGCCTCGATAACGTCTCTTTGCCGCTCTTAGACGTTCCTCCTCATCTCGACCAGCGAATGAATAAGTAGATAAAAGAAAATAAAGAGACATGCGATAACAAAATATAAAAAGAAAACGGCGATCAAAAAAAAAAGTGATTGCAAAATATAGAAGGAAAGTTTGAGAAATCTGCAAACAAAAAAATATATATAATTGCGGAAACGAAGAAATAAAGACGAGTATAGCTAATCGAATAAGGTGAAGATAATGAAAGAAAATAGGAAAGAGGACACCAGAAAAATGATGGAAGAAAGAGAAAAGGGATCAATAGAGGCAAAGAAAGACAGGGAGAAAGAAAGGAGCAAAAGAAGTGAGGAAATAAAGAAAGAAAGAGAAAAAGAAACAAAAGAAAAAAAAGGAAGAATTAGAAAGAAAAAAAAAAGACAGGAAAAGAAACAAAATATAAGATTCGACGAAAAAAAATAAAACAAGGAGAAAAGTAAAAAAAAAAAAAAAAGTAAAGCCCATTCATTACACACCCATCACTTTCTCCTCACATTCCTCGCTCCCAGCCTTCGCACGTCTGCCTGAACGTTTGTTATCAAGGTTTTAAGACTCATTGGCTGCTATTCCTCTCTCTCTCTCTCTCTCTCTCTCTCTCTCTCTCTCTCTCTCTCTCTCTCTCTCTCTCTCTCTCTCTCTCTCTCTCTCTCTCTCTCTCTCTCTCTCTCTGTGTGTGTTTGTGTGTGTGTGTGTGTGTGTGTAAAGTATCTGTTTGGTGTTATATACGACGTGTCATGAATGTATCTCGTTGTGAACTCTTTGTCAACGCCGGTTTAATGTTTTGTGTGATGTGTGTGTGTGTGTGTGTGTGTGTGTGTGTGTGTGTGTGTGTGTGTGTGTGTGTGTGTACAGCGGTTTTGGTATGACTGTTTTATTTGTTTTGTCCCGTTTTTATGTGCTCTCTCCCATTGTTTGCCGTGCCGGTACTACCATTCCTAGCGGTCTGTTGATTGCATGTTTCCTGGCGCACTTCTTAATTCAGAGGAGACATAAATCGTGGCCGTCAGTGCGGACCGGTTAGCCATTGTTGCCCGTCGGTGGTGGAGACACACAGACCGGGCCGCGGCGCACACGGGGCTTTGTACGGCTGTGGCCAAAGAATACCTTAATGTCGCAGAAAATAGAATATCAACTTGTATTGCTTTCTTAGAATGTAGCGATAGGTAATACTACAACTCAACTCATACTACTCCAAAGAATATTATTTGGATTATCTCCTCTCTTTTGTGTTGGCAAGGAACATGTACCACTGAAGGATAATGAAAAGCAGTAAAGTGATCGGATAAATTAACTTGGTATTACTTAGTTAACTAAAGACTGTCTTGAACCCAACTAATCTATGGGGTGAATGGAGACCAAGGAGGTCGTCACCCACAGTATCTCTCTCTCTCTCTCTCTCTCTCTCTCTCTCTCTCTCTCTCTCTCTCTTCTACACACACACACACACACACACACACACACACACACACGTGGCTTCATGTAACAGGGGCACGCGACGTAGCTATAGGGAATGAATAAGTAGAGATAGAAGCTAATCTGTTATGACAGCGAGGCGTCTGTCGTGCAGGAGGACACCTTATATTGTGTGGGTTTTCCTGAGGGAAGAAAATTAACTCTTGAATTAAATAAAGACCATGTAGATGTGACCTTGAGGATGATCTTCTAGTACTCTTTTCATTTCACTGAGTATAAATGGAAACAAACGTGTTATTTTTTTTTGTCAGCGATAATGAACTATAATACATTGTCATTCGCAGTGGAATTCGGAAGCAGAACAAAAATAAAGTAGTAAACGAAGCATATTTTAGCTCTTATTCTTATTCCTTTTACTTTGTTGAGAAACAAAGTGTTTGCTGGAAATTTGGAATTAAACATTAAGTGGAATTAATATGAGTCAATCTACAGTAATATTTCTACATATATATTATGTTAAGCACATCAAAAACCTGAAGGGGAAACTTGGTACAATGTGCAATTTTAGACAATTGAAGATCCCAGGAATTCCCGGGATCCCGGGATTAGGGCTAATTTTTATCCCGGAATCCCGGGACAAAGAAAAGGGTCCAAAACGACAATCCCTAACCCGGACTCTAGATTCTCTCAAAGAGATTATCAAAGATGAGCTCTAGGGGGCAAGATGGTGCCCCTATAAACACTTGCCTTTGCCATAACGGGCTGGGGCCGACCACCAGGCCCTACCAAAAAAGCCTACCGGCGCCATAAGCGAAACGTTAAAAAAAAGAAAAAAGAAAGAAAGAGCCTCATCTCAGTTTCCCAGAGCAAAATTTTCTTCTTTTTCCTCTCTCCTTACAGGAGCACAAAGATACGTGTAGGTGGCGATGTTTCCATGAATCATTAAGCAACCTTTCTTGGTGTGTTAGCGCGTGTGGCAGAAATGTTACTGTAAGCTGTCTCTGTTGGCTCATTACTATTGTCCCCGTCACCGTCCTTATCTCAACATGAATCCCTCGAACGGGCTATATGACCATCGTTGTGGATGACCCTGAACAGCTGTGTGAGAGAGGAGAGTAAGCTATGCCATCCCTGTCCTATCTACGAGCCCCACTTACTCTTCAGGGTCGGCGTGAGGGAAGCAGCCGTTACTGTCATACATCTTCTAGGGCTTCTTATACTGCCAGCCTTACCATGTTCTCGGCGTGTCCCTCAAAGCCCTTCTGGTTATCTTTATGGTAAAGCTTGTATTGGTGACGGGCCTGTGGAGGGGTGGATCGTTACGTTAATAATTGCTCTGCACGCCATGCTAACCTGTGAGGCGTCGTGCAGCAAGGAGGCGCGGGCGAGGGGAAGCGAAATATGGATGAACCTTTGTGGTGTTCCCCTGGTAACACGTAATATTTGTCATGGGCAGTTGACCTCTTTGGAAATATGTTATAATCCCGTTCACGCTCTCATTTGCAAGTTACTACAGAACTGATATTTTTAAAAAAATCTGAGGACACTTGGTACTGTCGTTATTGGAGATCTGTGTGTGCCCTTTTCTTTTAGTTCACGAAAAAAATATTGAATCTGATACATATCTGTTTAGGACCTAAGATATTGGCTCTGCACCCCCTTGACTTGCCCCTAACTTGTATTTTGCTATTATTTTATTTTATAACAGGCGATGAATGGGACGAGAATAGAAACATCCTGGTTTTAATAAGTTCCATACTTTTCATTATATTACAATAACTGTTGAAATAGGTATATAATTTTTCTTGGTTGTAATATAAAGTAATATGTTGATTTTTACTTCAGTTCATATCATAATTTTATATATCATTTTGAATTACCTAATATACATTGATTAATCGATCGAATACTTACCGATTAATCGGTGCAACCCTAGACGAGAACCGCCAACAAAATCATGATGAGCGAACATCCTCAATAAAGGAAAACAACAGGAGAGAGAGAGAGAGAGAGAGAGAGAGAGAGAGAGAGAGAGAGAGAGAGAGAGAGAGACTGCAATGACATAAACTTAGAGAAAATCAAGAAAAGAAAAGAATGATGAAATTGGAAAGAAAATATCCTACGTTAGCCAAAAAAAAAAAAAAAAAAAAAAAAAAAAAGGAAAAAAAAATCAGTAACAATGTAAAGATAAGAATATAGCCAACGAAAAACAGAAAACCACAGTGTATAACAAGAGCGAAAGTCCAAATTAATTATACTGGTCATACAGAGAGGGAAAAAAGAACTTGGTGGACATTCAGAAGAAAACAAAAAAAGAAACAATGAGACGGTGAAGCAGCGAAGAGCAACGAAACGGGAAAGCGAAGTTGAAAGCGGAAAGACAAACTTCAGGTAAGCGAGGTGTCCCATAGCTTACCTGGGCGAAGGTGTGCGTGAGGTCGCCAAGAGAGCCAGTGAGAGAGTGAGAGTGGCGTCTTCCAATAAGGTCCAGGCTGGGAGTGAGTGAGTGAGCGCTTGCTTGGCGGTGGGCGGTGGTCAGCTCTATCCTTCTCCGCCTCCTCCTCCTCATCATCATCATTAATATCATCCTCTGCCTCCTATTCGTCCAAAACCTACCCTATCTCCACCACTCGCCTTTAGCCCTATCCTCCATGCGATACCATTTATATTCACCTCCTCTTTTCCTCCTCTTCCTCTTCCTTCTCCATGTCCTCTACCTCCTCTTCGTCCAGTAGCATCTCTCCACCGCGTACCTTTAGCCCTCTCCTCCATACGACCCTCTTTACTCCCACCTCCTCCTTTTTCTCCTCCTTTTCCTCTTCTTCCCCCTCCTTCTCTACTTCTTCTACCTCCCCTTCATTCATTCAGTATCTACCCCATCTCTCCACCACTCACCTTTAGCCCGATCCTCCCTTTACTTCCACCTCCTCCTTTTCCTCATCCCCTTTTTCATTCTCTTCCTCCTCTACTACCTCCTCTACCTCCTCTTCGTCCACTACACACACCCTTTCTCAAACTTCTTCCAAGGCCGCCCTTCACTCCATCTCCACCTGTCTTCCTTAAGCCCTCCCCCTCCGCCTTAACCCTCATTCCTCAGCCAACTTACTCCATCCCTCCGACAACACCTTTGTATCCAGTCTATCTCAGAAGTTCACACACACACACACACACACACACACATCCTTACTCATATTTTTCTTTGTTGTATTGGAGAATCAAGAAGCCCAACCACTCACACTCACTCTCCCCCCCCCCCCCCACCACCACCACCACACACACACAAGGGCACCTCCGTGAATATGTGAGTGTTGCCAGGTGTGTTGTGTTGCTCCGCCAGACACCTTCGTCTTAATGACTCCGCGAAGACTGTTTGGGCAGGTGTTTCATTATGTTGTACTTCCTGATGCAGCCAAGACCATCTGTTACTACTACTACTACTACTACTACTACTACTACTACTACTACTGTTACTACTACTACTACTACTACT
>NC_066536.1:465000-482500 GCF_024679095.1 Eriocheir sinensis
CTCCATACGAGAGCGGACAAGGCCCCTGTATATGGATAGCAACTGCGCGGGGGAAAAGAACTGTCGGAGACGATACAGAACGCCCAACCTCGAGGAAGCTGATTTAGCGAGAGAAGAGATGTGAAGTTTCCAGTTGAGATTTTGAGTAAAGGATAGACCGAGGATGTTTAGTGTTGAAGATGGTGATAGCTGAGTGTTGTCGAAGAATAGGGGATAGTTGTTTGGAAGATTGTGTCGAGTTGATAGGTGGAGAAATTAAGTTTTTGAGGCATTGAAGGACACAAGGTTCTTTCTCCCCCAATCAGAAATGATAGCAAGGTCTGAGGTTCAGCGTTCTGCAGCCTCCAGTCGTATACTTCCTGTTGAGAGGGTCTTCTATTGAAAGAAGTTGAATAATGCAGAGTGGAGTCGTCGGCGTATGAGCGGACAGGACAGTTTGTTATGGAAAGAAGATCATTGATGAATAACAGGAAGAGAGTGGGTGATAGGACAGAGCCCTGTGGAACACCACTGTTGATAGGTTTAGGGGAAGAACAGTGACCGTCTACCACCACAGAGATAGAACGGCCGGAAAGGAAACTGGAGATAAAGGTACAGAGAGAGGGATAGAATCCGAAAGAGGGCAGTTTAGAAAGCAAAGACTTGTGCCAGACTCTATCGAAGGCTTTCGATATGTCTAGCGCAACAGAGAAAGTTTCACCGAAATGGCTAAGAGAGGATGACCAAGAGTCAGTTAAGAAAGCAAGAAGATCCCCAGTAGAACGCCCCTTGCGGAACCCATACTGGCGATCAGATAGAAGGTTAGAAGTGGAAAGGTGCTTTTGAATCTTCCGGTTAAGGATTAATTCAAAAGCTCTAGATAGGCAGGAAAGTAAAACTATAGGGCGGTAGTTTGAGGGATTGGAACGGTCACCCTTCTTAGGCACAGGCTGTACAAAGGCATACTTCCTGCAGGAAGGAAAGGCAGATGTTGATAGGCAGAAACGAAAGAGTTTGACCAGGCAGGGTGTCAGCACGGAAGCACAGTTTTTAAGGACAATAGGAGGCACTCCATTAGGTCCATAAGCCTTCTGAGAGTTGAGGCCAGAGAGGGCATAGAAAGCATCATTTGGAAGAATCTTAATAACAGGCATAAAGGAGTCAGAGGGGGGATGAGTAGGAGGAATATGCCCAGAATTTTTGGCTAGATGCCAGAAGTCACGGGAAGAATTAGAAGAAGCAAGGTGTTGACATCTTCTATTGATAAAAGAAGTTTTGGTAAGTCGGAGAATAGATTTAGCACGATTCCGGGCTGAAATGTAAAGGTCATAGTTGGCGGGATTTTGAAGGCTCTGGAACCTTTTGTGAGCTGCCTCTCTATCTTTAATAGCACGAGAACAAGCATAATTAAACCAAGGCTTTTTAGCATGAGGAGCATAGAAAGAACGTGGAATGTATGCTTCCATTCCAGAGACAATCACCTCTGAGATGCGCTGGGCACACACAGAGGGGTCTCTCCCTGGGGGTATTTATGGTCCCCCCACCAGGTGGAGACTCCGAGACAGTGTTGTTTTTCGCCATTTTGAATTTTGAATTTTGGGAAAAGGTGTGTGAGCTGTGTGAATGTAGTGTGGTGTAGAAAAAGAGAGGAACTGTCTTTAGAGAGCATGCTGAACTGAACTTGAAGGGCTTCAGCACCCTCCTCGCTTCCCATATATCCTCACCGGGAGTAGCTCACGCCCGTTCGGTAGGTGTCTTCCTACCTCCTCCAGTAATGAATGAAAAAAAAAAAAGGAGTCAAGTGAAAGGAATGTAAGGACAGCGATGATATATAAAGAGATAAACAAATAGGAGGAAGGTGAAGGGACTGAGAAAGTAGAAGGACTAGTAAAGGAAAATTGAAAAAAAAGGAATCAAGTAAAAAGAAAATAAGGACAAAAAGTATAGAGAGATACAAAGAAAGGGAAAACTACAAAGGGACTGAGAAAAGACAAAGGAAACTTTGAAAACCGATAAAAATATAAGAAAAAGATTATACAAAGACATGAAGCAAGAAGAAAAATTAGAAACCAGAACATAAAGGAAAGGATAAAGGAAGAAAGTTTAAAAGAGAGATGTCTAAAGAAAGAATATGTTAACAGGTTAAGCAATAAGGAAAATTGAGGGACTGAAAAATAGAAAATGGAGAAAAGGAAAGAAATGGGAGACAGATGAAGAATTATATATATATATATATATATATATATATATATATATATATATATATATATATATATATATATATATATATATATATATATATATATATATATATATATATATATATATATATATATATATATATATATATATATATATATTTTTTTTTTTACAGCAAAGGACATTGCGATATATATATATGAGGAGGAGTATATATATATATATATATATATATATATATATATATATATATATATATATATATATAATATATATATATATATATATATATATATATATATATATATATATATATATATATATATATATATATATATATATATATATATATATATATATATATATATATATATATATATAGTGTGTGTGTGTGTGTGTGTGTGTGTGTGTACGTATAGAAAAGAGGAAGCACCCAAGGGAGACAGTCATGGTTGATATTAAAGGAAAGAAAGATTAACTATAAAAGTAATGTATGGAAGTAGAAGAAAAAAATAGGAGACGAGAAAAAAATTGAATATAAAGAAGAAAAAGAAAATTAGGAAAGAAAGATGTGCGATGATGAACGTGAAAGAAAAGTAAGAAAATGAAGAATTAGAAAGAATGAAGGAAGAAAACAATGAAAAGGGATGTATGGAAGAAAATGATTTTTAAAAAAGATTAGGAATAACAGGAAAAAGATATGAAAAAAGTGTAAAATAAAAAAGACAAGAAGAAAAACTGGGTAAAAAACTGTTGTCGGCAGGGCAAAGGCAGGGAGAGGGAGCGTTGGCAGGGGCGAGTACAGGCTGTAACCTTTGCCAAAAATTACATTTTATATATAAGATACAAGCTTATACTGTTCCTACACACCACACGCCTACCACGCCTACTTTCCCTCCAATCCTCAGTCCTGACGGCAACACTGCCGTCTCATCTATCTCTAAGGCTGAACTCTTCTCTCAGACTTTGTCTAAAAACTCCACTCTGGACGATTCTGGGCATATTCCTCCTATTCATCCCCCCTCTGACTCTTTTATGCCGGTTAAAAAGATTCTTCAAAATGATGTTTTCTATGCCCTCTCTGGCCTCAATCCTCAGAAGGCTTATGGACCTGATGGAGTACCTCCTATTGCCCTTAAAAACTGTGCCTCCGTGCTGTCACCCTGCCTGGTCAAACTCTTTCGCCTCTGCCCGTCAACATCTACCTTTCCTTCCTGCAGGAAGTATGCCTTCATACAGCCTGTGCCTTAGAAGGGTGACCATTCTAATCCCTCAAACTACCGTCCTATAGCTTTGCTTTCTTGTCTATCTAAAGCTTTTGAATTAATCCTTAACCGGAAGATTCAAAAGCACCTTTCCACTTCTGACCTTCTATCTGATCGCCAGTATGGATTCCGCAGGGGGCGTTTTACTGGTGATCTCCTTGCCTTCCTAACTGACTCTTGGTCATCCTCTCTTAGCCGTTTCGGCGAAACCTTTGCTATTGCGCTGGACCATAGAGTCTATGGCTGGACATACCAAAAGCTTTTGATAGGGTCTGGCACAAATCTTTGCTTTCCAAACTACCCTCCTACGGTTTCTATCCTTCTCTCTGTACCTTTATCTCCAGTTTCCTTTCTGACCGTTCTGTTTCTACTGTGGTAGACGGTCACTGTTCTTCCCCTAAACCTATTAACAGTGGTGTCTCACAGGGTTCTGTTCTATCTCCCACTCTCTTTCTGTTGTTCACTGATGATCTTCTTTCCAAAACGAACTGTCATATCCATTCTTACGCCGATGACTCCACTCTGCATTACTCAACTTCATTTAATAGAAGACCCACCCTACAGGAACTTAACGATTCAAGACTGGAGGCAACAGAACGCTTAGCCTCAGACCTTACTATTATTTCCGATTAGGGCAAGAGGAACCTGGTGTCCTTCAACGCCTCAAAAACACAGTTTCTCCACCTATCCACTCAACACAATCTTCCAAACAACTATCCCCTATTCTTTGACAACATTCAGCTATCACCTTCTTCAACACTAAACATCCTCGGTCTATCCTTAACTCAAAATCTCAACTGGAAACTTCATATCTCATCTCTTACTAAATCAGCTTCCTCGAGGCTAGGCGTTCTGTACCGTCTCCGCCAGTTCTCCTCCCCCGCACAGTTGCTATCCATTTACAGGGGCCTTGTCCGCCCTCGTCTGGAGTATGCATCTCATGTGTGGGGGGGCTCCACTCACACAGCTCTCCTTGACAGAGTGGAGTCAAAGGCTCTTCGTCTCATCAGTTCTCCTCCTCATACTGATAGTCTTCTACCTCTTAAATTCCGCCGCCATGTTGCCTCTCTTTCTATCTTTTATCGATATTTTCATGCTGACTATTCTTCTGAACTTGCTAACTGCATGCCTCCCCCCCTCCCGCGGCGCCGCTGCACACGACTTTCTACTCATGCTCATTCCTATACTGTCCAAACCCCTTATGCAAGAGTCAACCGGCATCTTCACTCTTTCATCCCCCACGCTGGTAAAATCTTGAAGATTTGGAACAATCTTCCTTCATCTGTATTTCCTCCTGCCTACGACTTGAACTCTTTCAAGAGGAGGGTATCAGGACACCTCTCCTCCCGACATTGACCTCTCTTTTTGGCCACTCCTTTGACCTCTATTCAGGAGCAGTAAGAAGCGGGCTTTTTTTCTAATATTTTTCTTTACGCCCTAGAACTGTCTCCTTAGCTGTAAAAAAAAAAAATTACCGTAACGTTTGTCCCTTTTTTATTTTTGAGAATAAAAGTATAAGAAGAAATAAAAATGTGATCAAAGCCAAGCAAAGTAATGCGACATCAACAAGAGAAGAGAAGATTAATTTGGCGGCGGGAGAATATTTTTAAGGAATTAGAATAAAAACGACAGCGAGGCGTGCTATGTGGACACACGGTGACGCAGGTGAGGAGGCGCACGCATTTCTAAACACACACACACACACACACACACACACACACACACACACACACACACACACACACACACACACACACACACACACACACACACACACACACACACACACACACACACACACCACCGGTGGCTCAGTGGATAGAGCGCTGCGCTGCGAGGCTTAACAGCCAAACAGGCGGCGGTTCGAGCCCCGCTCAGGCCGGACTCTTTCGGTTGACTAGGAGTGGTTACTGTCCCCCCTTGAGCAAGGGGGATGGGGTGTTTGGTGTGTGAGGTCCTGGCAGTACCCAGAGATCGACGATAATGAGCACTTGCTCTCGTCGGGAGGGTACCTGCTGGCGAAAGCGAGTCCAACTCGTGATCAGGCCGCTGTGGATTACACACACACACACACACACACACACACACACACACACACACACACACACATACACAACACACACAACACACACACACACACACACACACACACACACACACACACACACACACACACACACACACACACACACACACACACACACACACACACACACACACACACACACACACACACACACACACACACACACACACACACACACACACACACACACACACACACAAACACACACAATTTTACCTACTCTGTCTTCATAACCACGCTCATCCATCTCTTTCACATACCTATCCCTCAATTGTCATCTTAAATATTTCCGTATTGCCCCTTCCCCACCAACCCGCTACCAACCATCATCATTCCACACCAACACTTCCATTACCACCCACTCCAGCATTCAGAACCCCACATATTCACCTCACACCCATACTTCCCCCCGTTACGAACACTATCCCCACCTCCGCTACCACCCTCACTAGCAGCATTCACATCCCTACCTATTCACCCACACCCATACTTATCCATCGCCTCCGTCCCCATACCTGTCACATCCTTTCCCAGACACCCTCATCTCCACTTTCCCATGTCAATGCGTCACCGTTACAACACTCACCAATACGTAACATCTTACCCCGTAACACATACACCCGCACTTTCCTCGATCCACCCATCATCATCATCATTCACACCCACACCCAGACCACAATGTAAGTATACTACACCTTATGGTAAAAAAAATGCTCCAACACAAAAACAAATGTATAGCTGAAAATCCAGTAACACAATATTACAGAAGTTAAAATCTGGGTCACTTCTACAATTACGTTTTATCTCATTACAACTCGCAACGCAAAAAGAGGAGTGTGTAAAATTAAAGACCCAAACTTACTCCTCTCCACCCTCGCCCTCACGTCACCGCCAGCCGCCCACGCCCTCGCAGCACCCAACCCACCCACACCTTCCATTTGCAGCCCAGCCCAGCAAACCCCAGCATCACCTAGACCCACCCATATGTATGAGAACCCTGCCAAGAATTCTGCTTCACTGAGATTTATAAATACTGTTGCCCCACCAAGTCCCACCGTGTCATAATTTTAAAGTTTTCTGAGTGTGTGAGGAGGTGCAGGGGTGAGAGCGAACCATGAAAACAGAAAGGAGTTTGTATTTGTTCTAATTATCGTACGTCTTAGCTTCCGTGTGTAGAGGAGGGAGGAGGGTGGCCAATGATGATTCAGTACAGAAGTAGTTTGAATTATTGTAGTGAAGTCTTGCTTGATTAATTTTGACATGGCAATAATAGAACAGCGGTGTTGGGTCCACTTTAAGCAACGTCAAAACTGTCTGTAACTCGTCACTGTCTTCTCATTCGCAAACAGCTGACGGGATAAGGTTCGCTGCGATATTTATTCCTTTGTCAATTTATCAGTCTTTATTTACTTACTCTTCGGCGTTTGTCTTTTCAGTACACCTATGATTGAATCGAAGGAAAAGTCGCATCTCGCACCTGCTCCTCCACCCCGTTCTGTCCCCGTCTCCCTCTGTCCCACCATCCTTTTGCTATCCTCCGTCCCATCCCCAACGCCGCCCGCTGCCCCGCCCCCGCCCCCACCTTACCCCGCCCCGCCCAGCTGTGACGTTTAGCAACAGCTGGTGCCTCCACATTGCTACCTACGCCTCACTGAGAGCTCATCAGGCCTTCCGGTAATAGAAATCATATAAAAAAGAAAAAAACGAGAAAAAACATATATAAAAACTCCATTTCGACATTATCTCGAAAATATTTTATGATTTGCTTAAAGATATAGAATAATACCTAAAAGAATTAAAAAAGGAAAATAGGATGACTACAAAACATCCTGGTTTTGGTTGGGTTAGGTTAATTTGCTTTTAACCATATTGTAGAGTAATTATCCCTCTCTCTAATGCATCTAGGGACAACTTTCTAGATTATTTCACTTTAGAGCTATCTCACTTTTTCTCAAACTTTTTTTTAGCCTTTTTGTTAAGAGACAATGTTCAGTGACAGAATATATATTAAATACTTGAAATATAACGTGAATCCCATTATCATACGCCTTTTTAGAATACGCTTTCCACACATACACACACAGAATGTATTGGTAGAAAACGAGTATATTGTTAATACCTTCTGAAAGTGTAAAGTGTTCCTGTTTTTAAAGGGAAGGTTACATATCGTCACCTTCATAAACAAACCGCCTAAGTCATTATTTTCTACTTTACAGGAAA
Organism: Eriocheir sinensis; assembly: GCF_024679095.1. Lineage (NCBI taxonomy): Eukaryota > Metazoa > Arthropoda > Malacostraca > Decapoda > Varunidae > Eriocheir > Eriocheir sinensis. Next base: position 472,750 of record NC_066536.1, read on the forward strand.
TCAGAAAAGAACTGGCATTATCTCATTTGGCTTAAGATTTAGGCAGAAATGAAAAGGTCAATTCTAGAACACCCAAGCCCTGAATGACGAAAGCAACTATACAAAAATGGGCGTCACATATTGAAAAATTGATGTCGACAAAAACCTGGAAATCTCTGGAAAATGACTTGGGCGATTATTTTATGAGGGTGACGATATGTCGTTTCCTTAAGCTTCCCCCTAGCATTGTACCTTGTTCTGTCTCTCTTCACGTAATGGGTTTGTGTTTTGGGGTCAGTGTATTTTGAGTTAAGTGTTCTTGGGGTAAAAAATAGGCTGTCCAAACACTTCCACCTATCCCGATGCCAAACTAAAGGGACACAGGTTGACACACACTCTCTCTCTCTCTCTCTCTCTCTCTCTCTCTCTCTCTCTCTCTCTCTCTCTCTCTCTCTCTCTCTCTCTCTCTCTCTCTCTCTCTCTCTCTCTCTCTCTCTCTCTCTCTCTCTCTCTCTCTCTCTCTCTCTCTCTTAATAGGGTATTAGGTGTAAAAGAGCCGGGTAGAACACGTACGAGTAGCAATGGGTTTCAGTTAGGTAAATTTAGATTCAACAAAGGCATAATCAAGAATTGGTTTAACATGAGATAGAAGATGAGTGAGTGGAGGGGGATTTGGTGGGTGTGTGGGGAGGGGGGGTGCTTGGGATGATGGTGACGGCACCACGGTCCAGGAGGACGCGGGTAGAATCGTGTGGTGGGGAAGGATTTGGAAAAGGTGGCTGTGGGGGGGGGTGGGTGGCTTGTTAGTGGTGACGGCACCACGTCCAGGAGGACGCGGGTTCGCGTCCCGCCCGGTGCCACAAGCTAGGATGTTTCAGTCAACGCCAAGTGGCCTTAAACAACCCACATGCTGTCCAGAAGACCACCTATCAACCAGGACTCTAGATTCTCTCTCTGAAAGAAAGGGTTAATGATGAGCTTCGAGGGGCAGCATGAGGCGCCGCTATAAACATTTGCCTGCGCCACAACGGTCTGAGGCAGACCACCAGGCCCTACCAAGAAAGCCTTCATAGGTGTAAACGTAAAAAGAATATATATATATATATATATATATATATATATATATATATATATATATATATATATATATATATATATATATATATATATTGTCGTATAAGGCGAACGTAAGGGATAATCACTATCTGGAAGCAGTAGGTTGAAGAAACCAAAGACGGCACCGAGCCACTACTGAAAGATAAGAAGCAAAATATTTGACACAGCCGAGCCTCTTGCAGGTCCCTGATCTGTTTAAGTAGGAGAGGCGCACCACATGGAAACACCTGCTGACCGGCGCTGTCAACTCGCCAGGTGTACACTGTTAGCTGGGCCGAAGGCTGGCGGGTGGGCAAGCAGACGAGAAGGCAGGCAGGCTTGCGGGTAGATGGGCAGGAAGGTAGACTCACAGGCACACGTACAGGTACTGACACACACATGCACAGGCAGGCAGCAAAGTAGTGACCCTTAGTCAAGCAATGGAAGCGAGATACAGACGCTTTACGATCAAACTTTCATTTTCCTTCATGTGTGCGTTGCGTGCGTTGCTACATGCATGGTGGGCGCGAGGCCAGCTAAAGTAAAACCACAGCAGGAAGCAAGGCCTTGCCGACGCACAGCTCGGCGACTACTTTAGTCAAGCGGGGAACGGAATGAACGTGAGGCGCTGGGAGGCAATTCGTCACAGGGAAATCAGGAGGGATCGGAATTCTTTTCGTGCATCCAATAAACTTTCTTCTTATATCAGAGTAGTAAGATGTAGCGCCAGATTAAACTGAATTTATGCTGAAACAAAAGAAATTACTCTTGCGTCGTGATGAGCAAGGAAGAGCAGAAGGATTTAACTTACCAAAGAGTCTCCTCCACGAGGCAGAGAAGGATTGACTCTTTTTGCACGTTTAATGAAACTTATCCGTAATAGAGAAAACAACTGCACGGAGTGACACGTAATTTGATGATTTTATTGTTGTCATCTTTCTATTTCATTTTATTTGAAGTAGCAAGTTTCGGAAATGTTTCGCTTTTGGCCTAGCGCCCTTGTACCGCAAAGAAATTAAACTATAAAGATAAATAAATAACAAACACTACGCTGGTCACTAAACTCTCCCTAACGGATGTTCTCCGCCACCACAAACATTTTTCCACATTTCTGTACTTGAGAGCCTGCGCTCGTAACTCCGTGTCGCCACGAGTTGACTGGTCGCCAGCCGCTGCATCGTGTCCCCCGCGGAGGCGCCGCAAGGCCAACGTTAATTTAGCCAGGCGGGCGGGCCGGGGCGGGGCGGGGCGTCCCAGGCTGCGGTGGTCAACTGGAGGCAACAAGGACTTTCCTTGGTCTAATTTGGGACCCGGGAAACTGAACACCCCTTCCCAAGCTGGTGCGTGTAATAGGATTATCTTCTTTCCTCTCTGAAGCCCCCTCCTCCTCTCCTCCCCTCTCAGACCTCTGGTGTCTGTTGCCTGGTCTTGGTGGGGTGAGCGATGACGCAAGGTCGTTTCGCGGTAATGCTGTGCGAGACCTCGACTCCGTAAATCAAAAAGCGAGGATAGGAAAATGGGATGCAGTACGTAAACATTAGACGAATGAGCACCGCAAGGATGTCCCGATCCAAAATCTACTCATCCTGAACACCAGCCGAACGGAACATCATACATTTATTGGGTACCTCATATTGTTGTATCGTTAAACACCGACAAAGTGGAAAATATAGATTTGAAGTTACTTGTTGAAGATGCGAAATAAATTGTTGACGGAGTGTCGGAATGTGTTTATTACTCATGAACCATTGTCAGCGTCTCAGCTGTTTTTTGTTTGTTTTTTATGTTTGAATGATTTTTCTGTATGCAACCAAAAAATTAATAGAAAACCTTGCGTGGTATTTAATCTCTTGTCATTATAAGGACACAAAGGTGTTTGTAAACATGATGCGGGAACCAGAAAACTTTTGCCGGAGTGATGACAGACAAAAAAAAATAGTCGAAGAGTGCAAGTTAACAATTAGGAGGAAAATAAGGGCTAAAAACTACCGAAAAGTATGAGAGAGAGAGAGAGAGAGAGAGAGAGAGAGAGAGAGAGAGAGAGAGCGCATTACCCCTGAGTCAACGCATTGTCCACATCACGCGCCGGCCCAGCGCTTCAGTTCGCCTCGTGTGCAGCTGTTTGCTGGAGCAGCAGACGGTAATCGAGTCTCTTTATCTTGATCGACACGTTGCCCTTCGCCCTCCCTCCGTTTGGCGCGGCCGAGAAAAAGTGAGTTGGACGTCAGTTATTGGTGCATACCCAACCCGGAGCCGCTGCCAAATGAGGGCTTGAGTGCTGGGAGAACCGCTCCCGCCGCCACCAGTTGTTCTTCGCTTCTCACAGGGACGAGACGCAACCATGAGAAATAAGTAAGTCGTTCATCAAGGAGGAAATCGTTTTCTTTGCAGCTTTGAGACCCTTCAGCAGTTTCTCAGAGCTGCTCTATGCGAGGATTTTGAAGTGTGATCCCCTCAGGAGAATGTACCGAGAAGGAAGTGTCGTTTCAGGTCGTAGGAAGCAGCCGCCTTGTGCCCCGTGCGACGGCCAGCTGTCACGCTCCTGGCGACAGGCTGGCGGCTGAGGCTGTGCTGATAACCGCTGAAAAAGCAATGCCTATAAATGAGATCATAACATATTTCATACTAGGCTAAGCAAGGCAGATCAAAGCTGATAGTTTGCTGTGAAACTGTTATACTTTTAAACCACAAGTAAAGGAATACAACGTGAGCCGATGAAGAATGATGGACGGAACACTTTCTAAAGCCATCCACGAGTGAGAAGTCAGTCGCCTGATCTTGATGTGTCAGGTCAGTTTACGCTAAGAGTTTACCCGTGCTGTATTTCATTCCTGCAATAGTTGCCATGGCGTAGAGTGGCGTGGCGGGGCGAGGGCGAGGGCGTGTGTGGAATGGTGAGAAATGAAATGAGGCAAGTAACTAACATGGAGTATGAGGCTCAGAGCACGGAACACGGGGCACGGGGGTTCAGGCCGCGGGACACGGGGCACGGGGTTCAGGTCGCGGGGAGGCATGGGGCATGGGGATCAGGGGGCGGGGCCCTGGACACGGGACGTGGGGATCAAGGCGTGGGGCACGGACACGGGGCTTGGGGTTCAGGGGGTGGGACACGGGGCACGGAGCACGGGGTTCAGGGCGCGGGCCGCAGGGCTCTGGGCTCAACACGGACGGCTGGCCAGACCTATTCTTAGATGAGTTTCTTCTCTGCGCGGCGGCCAACTCTTGCTTCTCACACAACATTGCATTCTGACGTTGTTTTCATCCTTGCAAAGACTGCTGGAAATATCATTCAAGGCGGTCATTAATACTTTTTATGTGAATGTTCCTCCCCCACAAAAAATAATCAGACTATGACTATAAGTTTTAATTAAAAGTGTGTTTTCAGTCAGAAGCTTATATAAAGCATCGAATTAATCTTATATGCATTTAACTTATAATTATCGCAAAATAATTCATTCTTAACATGAAGTTCAAAGCAATCAATATAGCTTACTTAAAACAGAAAGCTGCTTTTTCTCTTTGATAATCATATCTCCACGAAAGTTGATACAGGTTCTCTAGTCGTGTAGTGGGAAGCTAGGGGACGCACACAAAGCTCATGGCTGCTTGAAGAATATTCCTCTTTTTTTTCAGTTGCTCAAATATTAAAAGTGCGTAAGGCAGCAGTATCTGAAAGGGAAGAGAAGACAGCTGGCAGAGAGAGAGAGAGAGAGAGAGAGAGAGAGAGAGAGAGAGAGAGAGAGTTTGACGTATTCAGCGGTAGGAATGTGCGTGGAATAAGTGACAGTAGGAAGGAAGGAGGAAGTGCAGCGTGCAGTGGCGTGAGTGACAGTGTGAAGGAAGGAAGTGAGCGGAATGAGAGGCAGTGATGGGGTGAATTGGCACCCCAGATGACGTTCCTCTGCGTGGAAGGGCGAGGGGCGGGGGAGAGGGGCGAGGGAGAGGGATGAACTTCAGAGGGGAGGGAGAAGAAGGCTCGTTCGCTCGTCACTTATGGCGGCGAGACTTGAATAAGAATCTAATCCAGACGTTGCCAAGAGTGTCAGGTTTTGTCTTATTACTCCTGCTAGGGACTGTGAAGTGTAAGGGGAATCATGACTAAACACACACACACACACACACACACACACACACACACACACACACACACACACACACACACACACACACACAGATACACACACAGAGGCACTCAATCATACGTCATTTGGTACAGTCATGTCATTTGTGTGTGGTTGTTTTGTATCTTTTCTTTTTTTTTTTCTTTTTTTTTTCTTTTTTTGTATATTGCGTTTAAAGAGGTTGCTTCTGTTGTGCTAGATTTTTCATCGCCAAGTGCGTTATGCCGTAAGGTGCCATAGGAAGGGACTTTTGTTACGTTGTCGGGTACCTACTGTGGCCTGTAGGAATGGGTATGCAAGAGGTTCTAAAGGCATGCCATGGGAGGGTGTTGCGAATGTCTCTCCTGAGGTTTTGTCTCTAAATTGTTGCTCTCTCTCTCTCTCTCTCTCTCTCTCTCTCTCTCTCTCTCTCTCGTAAACTCCATAAAAGGGTTCATCGGTCTCTTGGTCCTTGCTTGCCTCCGCTGTCTCTCCGCGTCGTATGTCATCTCGCCCATCATCCATCGTTCGTGTCCCTTAAAAAAAAAAAACGGGTAGCAGAACAGAGAGAGAGAGAGAGAGAGAGAGAGAGAGAGAGAGAGAGAGAGAGAGAGAGAGAGAGAGAGAGAGAGAGAGAGAATTTGTCCACATTCGTAAAGCCGCTGAGTATTTTGAAACATTTCTCAAGTTTCTCAAATTTCTCAAGAGAGAACAGTTTAAAGGATAAGAGCTTTTCGTCGCAAGGTTTGTTGCGCAAGGAGATCATCTTTGTTGCCCTTCGTTTGAACACCTAATTTAGTAATGTCCTTTGCGTGGTGGGAAGACCAAAACTATTCCGCATATTTTAAATGGGGTCTGACTACACTATTGTACAGTGGAAGTATTACGTCTTATTTTTGTATGAGACGTTTCTCTTAATGAAGCCCAGCATTCTGTTCGCTTTGTTTGCTGCGTCATTGCATTGCTGTGAGAATTTCAGGTTAGACGCGGTTCTGACACCCAGGTCCTTGACGCATGGAAGACTTTTGAGTTTCATGCCACATATTTCGAAATCAAACGTCTTATTTTTTGTACTAATTTAAATAAGCTGACACTTATTAACATTGAAACATTGAAGGGCATCTCCCATCCATCCGACCAAACTGAAATTTGATGCAAATATTTTTGAAGGCTTTGTCTGTTTTCGTCAGTGAGGACCGAGTTACCAATCTTTGTGTCGTCGGCAAATTTACAAATGAGATTACTGAGTCCAGCGTCAACGTCATTGATGTAATTTATAAACAACACTAAGCCTAGAACTGAGCCTTGAGGGACACCCATAGAGTTATATACCTGGTATATAAATCTGTGAGGACACCACTCGTGAGAGACACCTACTCTGAGTTAAACACATCTATCACCACTCTTTGTTGTCTGTTACTCAACCAATTTGCGATCTATTGGCATATTTTACCGTCAATACCTAGTTGCTTTATTTTACAAAGTAATTTATGGTGTGGAAATTTATCAAACGCTTTCTGAAAATCAAGATAGACTATATTCGGTGATTTGGTTACGTCATAAGCTGAGAAAAGGTACCTAGTTATAAAAGGTCAGTAAGTTCGACAAGCGGGATCTCTTATTACTGAAGCCATGTTGAGAATCCTTAATAAAAGAGTGGCTTTTAAGATAACTCACAATTTTGTTTCTAATTATGCTCTCGAGTAGCTTACCTACTACTGAAGTTAGACCAATGGGCCTGTAATTGTCCGGTACTATTTAATCACCATTCTTAAAAATCGGTGTTACGTTAGCTTTTTTTTCCAATCTAAAGGGACGATGCCTTGAAGACATTGAATACTGTTGTGAGAGAGGGGAGTACTTCGTTCTTTATTTCTTTACATAGTATAGGATATATATTGTCTAGTCCAAGACTTTTATTTGTTTTAAGGGACTGGAGAGCATTAAGGACTTCGTCGGGAGTTATTTCAAAGTCAGGCAAGGTTTGAGTGGGATTGTCGGTTATACTATTGCCATCGCTAGTGTTGGCGGTAGTGGTGGTAAGACTGGCAGTATTGAATACTGAGGGAAAAAAAAATGTTCAAGAAGTCCACAACGCGCTGGCTTTCAATTACTAGTTTACCATCGTTGTCAGTTAGGGGTCCAGTCCCACTTCTGACTGCCTTTTTGTTGTAAATAAATCGAAAAAAAGACTTCGGAATAGTTTTACAGCTGGCGGCAGTATTATCTTCGTACCTACGCTTTGCCTGACGAGAGAGAGAGAGAGAGAGGGGGGGGGGGAAGCGCATAAGCCATTTGGCACGATTTTAGGGTTAGAATCTCCAAGCACATTTCAGGAACCAATAGTCACTCAGTTAGTTCATGGTCAAGACTATAATTATGTCTTTGTGGGAGCGTTACGTCTCTCTCTCTCTCTCTCTCTCTCTCGGCATGTGAAGTTTTTATGGATGTTTTATTTTTTACTGAACATCATTTATCGTGCGTGGGGGAAGGGGGGAGGGATTGTTTATTTTCCTGTATACTGTTTGTCGTCACCTGCCTTTTTTTTGTCGATTAGTGGTCAAAGGAGATTATTTTAGTACCTGCTACAGAAACGTTTGAGAGGACACTTACATTTTTCTCGTCTCTTTTACTCCTCTTTTCTCTTTCTCTCTTCTCCCTTGTGTTTATAGCCTTGGCGATGGTCCATTACTCATTACGGAGACGTTAAGGAGGATAATATTACCATGCTTTCTTTTCTTTTTCCCACTTTTTTGTAGGTGTGTGTGTTTGTCTCTCTTTCTTTTTATCCTTGTCGTTCGGCAATGTAGCGAAGAAAATATGTACGAAGACAATATCACACACATATTTTTCATCTTATCTTTTAGCTTGTACTGTTTTTTTGTTTTGTTTTGTTGTCACCTGGTGTCCTTGGCGTGCTTCTCGATCTTGGGTTTAAAAATATGTCGTAGCTACAAAGTCCCTCTGATACCTTATTTTTTTTTTTCATCGTGTCATGGTACTCTTGGCTTGGCGCTCCACTGCCGGTTAAAAATATGCAGCAGCTTGGATCTTTCTCCTTTTTGTCCTCTTCATTTTTTTTTTCTTTACTGAATCCCAGATGTTTTTGGAGTTTGATATGAGAGAAACTTAGGAAACTCTATGCATATTATTTCCATCGTATTTGTTCAATGTTCACTTGCTTTAAAAATATCAGTATCACCTAATTATAGCATCCATTGTCTTCCACGGGCGTTGTTACTGCTGCTGCCGTTGCTGCCCCCGTGATGGTGACTCGCCGGCCGCCCTGCTGGCACGAGGATCAGCTGGGGGCGGCGGCGGCGGCGGCAGTGGTGGTGAAGGTGGTGGTTGTAGACAAGGGTTGTAGAGCAGCCGTCCCCTGTGCCTTCTAGGTGTTGGACTCACATTGTGCCCTAACCTTGTGGGAGACTGTCACCAAGCAACACTCAATATTCATGATGTTCCTGCTGGGAATAACGCATTCAAAACCATTCGTGAGCTTCCTTAGAATTCCATTTTTTTTTTTTCAGTTTGTATGATAATATTGATATACCACAGTAAGATGTAGTATATTCGATTCAGATGAATATTGAATATGAATCAGCAATCACAATATTCGTAGGAATCTGGTAGACGATAACTGACCCTGAATGATGAGGCTTGGTGGCGTCTTAAATGTACAGTGTTGGGAGGAAAACGTCGCCGCGACAGTGATCAAGCTACACGAGCAATGTGGGCATTCTAAACCATCCTGTAACGTTATCGAGGAAGCCCCTGCTGTGCACTGGTCCGGGAAACAAGGGACGGCTGCATGAGGCTGGCCCAAAGCGTGGATACAGCGGCCAGAGCGTGGAGCGAGCAAGAGCCAAAATAAATTGGTGTGGAGTTGGAGGAGTCCAAACGAGCCACCATATTTAGCGTGGCGGGCCGAGTTACACGTCGTCAGAGGTGTGCGGAGCCGCTGCCTGCCTCCTCTACCTATTTTCTTTTTTTTTCTTTTTTGCGATGAAGGAAACATGACAAATCATGCTCAAAAATTATGTTTTTCAGAAAATAATAGAAGCCAAAATGATTGTCAGTTTTCTTCCAAAGGTGTTTTGATATCCTGTTCTTGCAGGAGTTTGTCATAAGAAAGAAGAGGTACTGTTGAAGGAAGGTGAATTAAAATACAGATGCACGCCTGACATTTACTCAGTAGTCGCACCTTCAGTGAACGAGGTCCTTGACACTGAGCTATCGTGGTGCCGCCCTCAAAGTGAAGAACGGACAAGTTATGGGCGCTCTGATGTCTTATTTTTAGAATGGCTATTCTTCATGGCATACCTAGGGAAATTTGTCATGGGATGAAGATTATTACAAGCTCATCAACCTTCCAATATGTACAGCATATTAATATATCAAGTATTTATGTGGTTATTTTTAAACTTACGTCACATTGGCATATAAATCTAAGGATAAAGTTAGCCAATTATTGCTTTAAAAAAGACAGTTTCAGCATTTGGCGAAACACTTTTTCCCATAAAGTAACTTTTCTCTTTTTCAGTATCTCTTTTTTTCTATCAGTTATAGTCAGTTAT